>NC_079472.1:41201628-41504323 GCF_026250575.1 Diorhabda carinulata
GGTTGATATGCATAGATCCATGATTCGTTGCCTGTCTTTCAAGGCACAGCGATTGAATTTTTTCAGCATTTCTTTGTACAAATTCCATGAGCTATTTTTTAAGCGGTTGTCAAATTATGCGGTACTCAAGCGAACAAATCTTTTTGACAGCAAAATGTTCATGCAGGATTGAATGTATGAGTGTATCTAATGCCCAAGTATGCCTCAAACTCAGAGTATGTCACATGACGATCTTACAATATCAGTTTTCTTGCAGCATCGATGTTTTTATACACAACAACCAATTCTGAACAACCGTCAAAAATTCATCCTAGAGCGAAGTGCGACCACGATTAAATTCGAAAAACCAGTCAAACATGGTGGTTCGAGATGGTGCTTTATCACCAGAAGTTGGAGCGAGTTGTACGGCCTACTGTTGTTGGTTTTATTTAATCCACGTCGAGACCCACAGAATTTTACGAACATGTTCGCGTTTTAATTCCATTTTATTACAAATACGAATGTTTTAATTATCTGTAAGTAATTAAAATAGTACTCGTATGACAACAGGTTCTGAGTACGTTCATCATGTCATATATGACATATTCACGTCAGTGTTGTAACTTTCAGAACTTAAGATGCAAACATCGTACAGAAATGGGACGAAATTGAATAAACGAAAAATCCACAATCAATCCCTAATAAAATTGAAAATCATTAACCATGTGTTTGCTAAGGGTAAGATTGGCTTTACTTTATCATAATATGATAGGAATTATTATTTTTTAAAAGCAAGAATGGTATCTCTTCCTAATATACAGGAAGGGAAACATACAATAGTCCATCCCCATAATAAACAGTATTCATTCATTCACTTTTATTTGTAATCCATTTTAAGGATACACACATCAAACACTTCTCAACCCAAGTGATTGTGAATTCTCGTAACACGATTGAAAATAATATTTTAAAACTATTCATCGTTATGGCGTACTTATGAAAAAACTCGTGGTAAAAAGTCAAAAAAATGGATTTTTCGCGATTTTCAGCAAAGCTGTGAGTTTTATCATACAATTATCTCAATAACAAAATGGTAGTTGTGAAATTATCCATATAAATGGGATATATTGATTCAAAGTCCTCTAATGAGTGAAATATTTTTCGGTATAAATAAGTATAACTGAGACAATAATAGGTGAAATGAGACCCTCTTAATTTACACAAGCTATACATAGCTATTGATACAACTCACTTATATCCAAGATGTAATATTTTTTCTTATTTATTTAAACTATTTCAAACGTAGGGATACCATGTTTCTTAATTACATAATCTAATCAAACACTAGCCTCAAATTCATTCTATTCTCTATGCACTAAAATATATACTAATTTTTAACATATGGATCCATTCAAACAGACCGTTTACTCGCCTGTTCCGATATGGTTGGGATGACAAAAGATTATTTACTAACTTCTTCTCTGATAAACAAGTGCCCATTTATACAAAACCGATTTTTCAATTATTCGATGGTACAAAACAGAAAGAAATTGATACTGCAGAAACGACTATAACATATTGAATATAAGTTATAAAAACAATTAGAAGGTTTGTTGTCTTATTTCTTGGAAATTTGTACCCGATACGTCCCAAATTAAGGATTCTATTAATATAATCGAACGCAACCGGTTTCATGGTACACGAGTTCGTAACAATATCAAGACGAACAACAAGAAGAAATATTGGAGGCTATGAATCAGCCGAATCAATTCATGTTTCTTCTAATTTCATTATGCAATAGTGCCGAATTAAACAGAATCACGGGGAACTGTGGAATAGCTCGACTGGGGTACACTACCTCATATTCCGCGTAGAAATGGATGCATATTTTGGCAATTCTTCTACTACTTTTTCAGCCGTATCAAAAACGGCGGCTCCCGGTAGAAAGTATTCATACGTTTTTTGTAGATAATATCATTAACTCGTAGTTTTGATAAAAATCCACTACTCCCATTTTTGACATTTGACAATTGTCGGAACTATGAGTAAATGAAAACCTGAAAGAAACAAATAGTAACTTGATTCCTTATGTCTGAACTTAAGTAAAATGAAACAAATTTTTCTACAAATTGGTAATTTGATACCAAGAATATTTATGCAATTTATGAATACATTCAAAACAAATACGAAAATATTGTCATGAATAAAGCAGCAGAAGTAGCGATTTTGGATCATAATCATTTTGATCTACATTGTTGTTTATAGGATTTTAAGCTCCATTATATTGATACACGTTACATTTGGTATGAAAAAGTTAGTAAAGATTACCGTCATATACAACTAAAGATAAATTAAATTATTACTGATTACTAATGCGAACTTTCTATTCAATATTTATTTTCCAGATTAAATAATAAACTGAACATGTTGCGAGAAGCATATCTTCTAATTTAGTTTATTTTCGACCTATTATATTCATCTTATCGTTCTTTCAAAATTCATTACAATTTACTTTTGATTTGACAGGAACAGTGAGACAATAACAAACCATAGAGTTGACATACATTATGTCATGAATGAATGAGTACCATGCTTTTCTAATATCTCTTGCTAACACTACACCGCAAGCACCAACAATTAAACTGATTTTGTCAACGAAATTGATGTATGTGATGACTGCGACCAGATGTAGAGCAAACTAAGAAATCGGTACATTTATAATAAAAGAAACAGAAAAATCGACTATGACTGAACGCTCTATCAGTCATAATCATGTAAAACAAGTATATATGGATAATGTAAAACTGTCAAAAAATTGAGAAAATTCAGTTTATATAAGTAAGTCAAGTTAATAAGTTTCGTTTTATCTTTAATCTCCCTGAATACTGCCAAATATCGGAGGTACTGAGTTCTCTTGTCCTCTTTGTATATGATTAGCAAACAAGTAAATTTGGTATTGTACATCGTAATAGAGATTTATTTGAGTGAAAATTGCCCAAAGCGATTCCACAATAGTAAATACCTCTATAAATTTTGTTGATAAGAACAAAATTAGTTTTAAGATTGATCTTACATAACATAACCAACAGAAGCTATATTAGTTTAAAGGAGTCCTTTGAAAAATACCAAGACAACCAAAGTACGTTAACAATTGATAAATGTAATATCCTCAAAGTCTGCCACTTTCTAAATAAACCAAAACTTAATTTCCTAGAATATTCTAGAAATAACGTCGCCATTAATTCTTTGTTGGCTTGACGTTATTGACCTACTTCCGAATTTTCATCATCACCTTCTTTTTAATAAAACTACTCATTTATTTTGATCTCTGCACTTGCTTTGTTGTCATAAGGTACAATACAGTAACAATACAACGGATGTTTATGAAAATTCATTAGAAAGTTATACATTCTTTTCAATAAAACCAGACAACAAATGAGAAAATAACAATTACTGCTCTTAGTTATTTTTATTTTCTACAATTCATCACCAGAGATAAACGTTAATAACTGCACTACATTTCTCGTATTTAGGTATAGTGGTGCTATGTGAGAATGTGGGAGAAGTTGAAGAGAAAAAATATCGACTCAACTTTTTATTTCATTCAGAAATTATATTTGACTTTTGATCGTATAGATTCCCAACTATATGTTTTGGAGCTAACTCATTTGAAAAACTCTTTGTTGCCAATTTTAAAGTAGACAAAAATAATGATCTGCCTAAACACGTTTTTCACTCAAACACTTAAAACATATTTCAAACACAATACTGAAAATACAGGGGCAGCCTCAGATACAGTTACATTCAAAACAAATGACAGAACTCACTTCAATATATTTCCTGTTTCGACTGACGAAAAAAAATTCCGCTCATCTCCGACTAGCTATTACATTTGATTCAATAATGCTGTATTCAACCTAACCATAATCTTTTGAAAATCTTCATATTTAATGAAGATTTCTTCAAATCAATACGACATCATACAAAGCATTCTAACCGCTCTGAGGTTTCGAAAGTATACCATTTTTTCAGGTAATATAAAAGTCTCGGTGTCTTCATAAAATGTACGTTCGTCCGTTTCATTAAATTTGTTTGAGGGATATTTGATTGAACATTTAATAAATTATATTGTTTTTTTTGCGGATTTCATATAAAACATCGTGCAATCCTGTACAAGTAATGAGAATTTCTATGTCATTATTGAAAATTTACAAAGCAATGTACAAAAAGTACACAAAGACGGTAGGTTTTCGTTTACAAACGTTTATCAAATAATTGTATTTCTTTATACAGGGTGATTTATTAAGAATGTCCAATCTCTGAACTATAGATTCTAGACCTCAAAATATGATGATAACGCTCAACATGCTTTATGCAAATATTGCTAGTTTCCGAGATACGGTTTAAATTCAAATTTTGGTTTTCGCAATAATTTCTTACGTTTTCACAATTTCTCTTTGAAAATTGGAAATTTTACGTATTTTGGCACGAGGAATCATAATTTGCACTCTAATTTAACATTGCTAATAGAGGGCGCTAGTTACACTTGTTTGTGTTAATTAAATCAAAGTAAACTTTTTTTTGGCCTAAACTTACAACTAAAATAATAAGAAAATATTAAAAAGCCTCATATTCTACAAAACAAAGTTATTCCTCTTTGATTCGTGTAATACAATCGGTTATCGAGTTATTTGCTTTAAAAAAGTTCAATAAATTGTATTTTTTTCATAAAAAAATGTTATAATTCCTTTAATATGTAACAATAACAAATTTGTAAAAAAAATAAAAAACAAGCAAATGTTCAAAATGCCCACCATTTACTTCAAATAATCCTTGTCTATTATTTTTAATTACATCCGCGGCTTCTTCTATTTTCCGTCACAGTTGTGGTAGAAAAGTAATTTTTTCTTTGTAAACTAATGCCTTCATTTGAGACCAAATTGAAAAATCCAAACGATTTAAATTACTAATTAATGATGATTCCTCACGCCAAAAAAACGTAAAATTGTCAATTTTCAAAGCGAAATTGTAAAAACATAAAAAATTATTGCAAAAATCAAAATTTAAATTTAAACTTTTAACACCCCGTATCTCGGAAACTAGTAATATTTGCACAAGGCATGTTGAGCAGAATCATCATATTTTGAGATCTAGAATCTACAGTTCAGAGATTGGACATTCTTAATGAATCACCCTGTATAACTTGCGAAACTAGTTAATTAAGAAAACAATCTATTTAGGATACTCAAGAATAAAAAATTCATAAGAATTCCTTGAAACATATGTTTGGTTAGCATTCGCAGAAAATTCAGTATCAAAATTCAAAGCTAGTGCTTCAACGTGAGAATTCTAGATTTACAGTTTGTTTCCAAATTATTTTTATCGTCAGTTTTGAGCTTTTGATAAACATAATTTTTTACATAATTGACGGAATTGTATCCAAGACAAAGGAATGTACATTCTCTATTTCAAAATAATTTACGAGGTTACCTCCTCAAAATTTGGTTTTTAATTTCACCACTGGAGTACATCATTAAAATAAAACATTCCATGCTCTATCCCATTATTGAGATTACTCCACTGAGAATATTTCACCATTACCATTATTCAACACATCTGTTTCCGCCTCTCTAATCTATTTCTGAAGTAATTCTTGAGCTGCAGCTAGAAATCTACCTCAAAGACACTTGGATATTTTATTTTACCATTAAAAATAGTTTCTATCATAAAAGAAAACAAAAATAGACTTTCGCAATTTGTGTGTACAAACATAACTATTAAAATTATCATCGTTTTCAATCCCTTGAAAGTGATTGATATTGCAATTAACGATTAATCATGTTTGCTGAAGGATATGTTCGGTCACTGCTCTAACGGTTTTTATACACCTCTCTTCATAAGCAAAAATGATTTGGTCAATCACTTGTTTTAGAATGACGTTGATATTTCTTTCTTTTATATAGTTTTTGAGTAAAGAGCCTATCGAAGACATTCTTAAGAGCAATAGGAGTAGTAGCAAACGTTTTTGAAGTCAATCATATTTTGGTTGGTATAAGTATGGCTGGCGTTTATTGGTAAAGGTAAAAATCCTACTTGTTGGAGTTTCAATGCCTTGAAATTTTGTGAGTGATGAAAAATAGGTGAACCTTTAAAGTGTCACTACCAGGTAATATTTATCATAAGTGTATTCTAATAATTATTTATGACACAAGTGTGTGAAGTGATACTTTTGCACACGATCTTGGAAAAAAAGGCACTCGCTATGCCTCGCGAATATTATACAATATTTTATCTACAACCACATTAAAAAAATACTTTCATGGAATATACTTATATCAAGGTTTAAATTTAAATTTATGGTAGTTTAAACATTGAATAATGGAACCATAACGTTGACGATTTCCGTTGACCTTTGCTTGTCTTTTCCGCAAAATTTGCAATAAGAACATTTTCTTCATATGACTTCATCTATATTTTTCTTGATTTTGCCGGAAACAGATTCTGATTTACATTGCAAGCAATTTCTGCAATTTCAAAAGGAATGCAATCAGTTTCTTCTTCTATGTTTTTTAGCTCAACAATCTGTTTTTTATTCAAGTTTTGATTAATATTTTGCAAAATGACGATGACGTTTCACAGTTCTTAATGACAGTATAAAATTAGAGAAGCTTCGACAAAACACGCAATACAAAATTATCAGAGGTAAGTTGATAAATATACAAATAAAAAAATGTTATAATGATTATTTCATTGTACTTTTTCGCACCCATTTGATTATTATTATGGAACTTTCATTTAAGAAACATTGTTCCCTTCCGCACGCTTTTAGACGTATGAATAATATGTATTTTCAACTATTCATATGAATTTTTGAATGCTTAATTTGAATGGTTGTCTTGGATAAAATACCATTCCGCAAAGCAAACAAATTTTTTACGGATATCCATTTATCATTAGGCAAAGGAGATAGCAGTGCAAAACTTCATGACTTTTTTATATACATATTGCCTGTGAAATATCCTATAATATTAATATGAATAAAACTAGAATCCGTAATTCATCATCCAAGAATGTGCAAATTTATTCATCATATTGATATAAATCAAAGATGACAAATTGATGAATAATCAGCAGCACTAACAAAAGCCTTTAAATTTTCGGAATCAAAGTTATTTCCAAATTTTAAAGAACAAATATATCCAACAGGCCAGGAGTAAATCAATTTTATACCTTTATCTATAATAACTGTACAGTTACTTATAAGATTAGTGCCCTTCATAGCTGGAAGACATGAACCAATTTTTGATAGGCTTGAAGATGTGGTGACAATTGTGTCTTGTGATTTAATGGATAATTAACTAATCATGAGGCTAGTGACGAAGTTATATGATTCAAAGATATTGTTCATTGAATCAAATCCTGTCGAAAATATAGGACAATATGTCTCCAAATTGTTACCAAATGGAAATTCCTGTAATGAATTACTATAAATGCATTGGAAAAGAGTACATCTATTGCCAAACACGTTAAATTCCTTTGTGTACAATTTGATGGCATTCTTAAATAGAATGCTCAATTGTTTGTTTGATTCGTTCATTCAGGAAATAAATTAATAGACTCTAAATTTTTCATAAACCTGATCAGCTAATCTATCAATCTATTCGACTAATCTCTTTCCTAGAAGATAAGTTTGTGTTCAAATACATACTCGTATAGGTAAGGTTTGTGTGAACAAAAAAATTATTTAAGAGAAAAATATCACAGTGGAAACAACCCAGATTACATGGAACTGCTTATGAATATATGACATCTTTTTGTCTCGTAGCTCCACTAAGAAAATCAATTGATCACCTCCTGTGGTAATCCTCAATTATATATAAGTTTATAGGAGCATAAACTGGTATTTTGTTAATTAGTAGCATCATATTATATGAAATTTCTTTCAATGGGCAATAGGGTGATAACGTTCGATTGTTATCCAAGCTCTTGATTTTTCTGAGCGATCAACTAACAGATGCTTCAATTTAAAATCAATTTACAATTACAATCTGTAGTTGCACTGATCATAGCTGTCAAAATATCCGACGTACTCATCTGGTTATATGTTCCCAATAAAAGTAAGAATTTTCTTCCAAAATATCGATTTTATTTTTAGTGAGTTTGTTTGCATTAGGTTCTTTGTCAGCACTCACCGCTTCTCCACTTTTATGCTAATTACAACTACTGTTAAATTAGCAGTTTTGTTTGTGTTTTGATCTACAGTCTTATTCTATTATATCAGGATAATTACAAAATTCTTTCCATCTAAGCGATATTACGATGATTTTCGATAATAATCCTAAAATCAAAGATATCCAGCATCAGTATAAGTCACTGCTGAAGAAAGTATGTACTTTATTCCAGAATACACACCAAACAGTGACACGTTGTGGATGTCAACACTTTACTGCAAAAATGGCAGCAAATTTAAATCTTGCCTTAATCTTGAGATACCCTCAATAATTCATTCTTTCAGAATCTATAACATGAAGTATATAATAATCTTCTCCTGTTAAGCTTAAGAAATATAATTGAAGATAAATAAATAGTTGCACCTAAAAGCGGAACACGTTCAAACTTATGAAGCGACTGACAGAGTAGGGAGCCAAATACGATGCGGACAGCGATCAAATAGAAAAAACGCGTTTCTCTAAATTTGCTCAAAATATGGTGGACTGAAGTCGAAATATCACTATATAGCTTAGTGTGGCATCATGCGATGAGAGAATTAATATAATAGCTCCGAATATATATGAAAAGTTTTCATTTTTTCAATTTCACTATATTGATGATTTAATATTTAGTGGAAATATGATGCTCTTGTGCGCCTGGTCGTTACGATTGTTTCCAAATAGCTGCGCTCGGGTCTTCAACAGTTGGTTCGCTCATAAAATAACAAAACTTTTCTAATAACTATCATTCGTGAATGTGTCGTTGTGCACGCGACAATGAACATCTTCGCCCAAAAGAAACTATCTCCATTCCTTCTATTGTTAGATAAATTGCTTGCCAGTCGAAGATATCTCCGTTTTTTTATAGAATCATAATATTCAGTGGCGCACTATAATTTCAGTGAATATACGGATAAAATGGTGATTTGATAACGAATATCATGAATATTATTCAAAACATATTCGGTTGAAGCAAAATTATTTTCAAATAGCTGACCAACTAACTACTTTTCTTTCCTGAATAATTATTAAATTGCATTATTGTTTCATTTCAGAATGGTGATTTTCGGTATGGAAATAAAGTTCTTCAAATATACTAAATCAAATATACCAAGAAAGTCCTGAATATTCAAAATCACCAGTTTATATAAAACGTAACAGAGGTTTTATTCCAGAAGTATTCGAAAAGTGAACTAAAAACGATTGTTAAACAGATATATGAAAAAGTATATATGTTATGTTATAATAAAGTTAATTTTTAATGACTATACAATCAATTCCAAACTATATTGATATTGAAATTCAGTTTTCTTAATGGAAAATAAGACAAATGTAGTGGAAAACGACAGACAATCAGATACGAAATTTCAATGATTCAGAAGAATATTTTCTTGTTGGACCAGCTTATGATTATATAAAAGCAGAGTATCATACAATTAGTAAAGACTCTTTTTTAAATACAAAAATGTCATTATCATCATATTTCTCTATATGGAAACAAGACAATACCTTGATAGGTAAAGGTTTTCTATTATATCAGCTCAGATAGCTCAAAATAACTATACATTGGGCTTGATACTACATTTTCAGTATATGTTTTGAAGTATTTGATGTCCTTATAACATATACCAATGATGGTAGGATTATATGGTAGGTGGAATGGTATGAGAAATTTATTGAATTTTCAAAAATCCTCCAACACCAGAAAAGCTAAAAGGGGAAGTTTCAAAAATGCGATTAAATATGAATAGTTTCTGTAATCTCTTGTATCCTTTTCGAATAATATGTGTACAGCCAGCAAAATCCGTTTTTCTGGAATTTTTTAAACTTTTAGGTTCCACAAGTGTCCTAACAAGTGAGAATATTCATCAGTTCTGAAATACATTTATCAATCGGGCAATTAAAACTAAGGAAACTAAAACAAAATTGCAATAACGTTTCGAATGGAACTGGTGAATTAATCGTATATGTCGTGAAAACTGTACAGTGGAACTCCAACAAAAGTCTTTAGAAATATTTATACTTGAATCTTAGTTTATCTTATCTTTGCAAATGATGTGAAGAATCTTCAACAAAGACAAAAAATATTTGGTATAGTTCAATTGACGCTACCATCTTTCTTCCAGAAATTCCCCTGTTAAGTTTAGATACAAAATATATTTTGTAAGAAAGCAAGCGACTTCTGCAGATGAATAATATAGATATATCCCAAAGAAGCGCACCAGATTTCCACTTGTCTTCAAGTCACCACAACCTATCAACATTGGAAGCGTAAATGTTTACTAGAATTTATTACCAAATTCTTTTCTATCCTTAAACTATGAAGTATTCTAGAAACGTGAACCTCTCGGAAACCATGTGTTTAAACATGCGGTCTTCCACGAAATTACTGGAGAAAAGGTCACTTCGAATAAAACTACAAAGTAGCATGGCTCTGAGAAATTCAGTAAGAGGAGATCTTCACTATACCCTCCAACAGAATTCAACAGATCTGTCGCTTAACAATAAACTTTACGTCAACCAGAATGCCTCCAGATGACGATATCTAATACCAAAGTGACCCCTCAGCCTGGGTTGCGGAAATACCTCAGATGAGTATGATCACATAGCATAGGAAGCAAGATATCACAGACAGGTATACCAATATACAATATCTGTTCTGTCTGATGAAGGAGAAAAAAAGCCGTGAGCAGCAGAGCTCCATCACGAAAGTCGAATTTTTCGTCGAATGAAGAATTTAACTAATACACAAATAAATCTTTCCTTGAAATGAATTTCTTTGAAATGATATCAATTCTCAATCTTATTTCTTTATATGGAAAATTTGCTATTCCTCAATAACTTTTCATTTCACAAGTTAACTCTCTCTCTCGAATGAAAATTCATAATTTCAATAGACCCAGTGGTTTCGAACCCTTTTGTTCAATTCCAATTGACAACAAAGAAAAAATTGTCATAATGACGAGAAATTTCGAAAATGGGAAGTAAAAAAAATCACCCTAGCAACGATCATATTATTCATTAAATAGGAGGGGGTCCAGTTCAACAATTACATCGATCAAAATGATTTCGGGCGTTTTGTGCTAGAAGAACTGAAGAAGAAAACTTTGAACTTGAGAAAGACAATTCTTCAACATCACCCCTACTTGCATGCGAAGTTCGAACCCTTTAGTTAAACTTTTTCTGGCCAAAAAATAAGAAAATATAACAAAAATGACCATAAAATGGAGAGGGGTGGAGTTTCGACCTTAGACAGGAAATCATCTCGCAACTAATGGAACCTACATGTGAAATTTCATTTTTCAGTCGCTTTTCGTTTGACCTGCAGAGGTGAGCAAAAGTCAAAAATCAATTTTTTTGCACTGCGACCCCTCGAAATATTAATTTGTTTCCAACCAAACTCTAATAACATCAATCCACCGCCAAAAAAGCCATGTATGCTAATTTTGAACCAAATTGAACCCATAGCAATTGCTCGAGAGACGAAAATAAGAATTGTAGCTTAAACAGATATATAGATATATATGTAAACTACAGACATTCGAAAATCCATCATAATCGTGTTCAGGAGGTCTCAAAACATGGGAAAAATGCCCCCCATTTTTCTTCTAGTCATACCTACCGTAATAGTCTAATTTTTTTTCCAAAAATTCGACTAAAAACCACAAACATCTCCTTCACTAACACAAAGCAAAGAGATTAACCACATAATTAAGAATGTTAACACCTAAATATGTTTGGTTACAATAATTAATGATTTCAATAACATTTTTACCAAATGACAACTAATTATCGCAAAACATGAATGAATAAGATTGTGAATTTAAACGACATGAATGATTCTACGTAGTCCAGTTCGTATTATGTAGATATTTTTATGGAAACGATGTAAAATTGTGAATTTATGTTTATGATTTTGGAAAAAGAAATCTAGTAAGTATGAAATTTGTGAGAAAGCTTGATACACAAATTCATTTTGCAGATCTACATAATATGAAGGTACCGGCTCTTTTGGGAAATGCTAAACAACTTTGATATGGAAGCATTAGAGCACTGATGAAATTAAAACAAAAAAAACGAAAAAGAGAATATATAAGTGAGTTATTAGACCCAAAACAAATGTAGGAACCAGAGACAATGTACTTAAATTTTTATATTATATTTATCATTTGGTTTTCGCGTTCAGCAGAAGATTATTTATTCACATTTCTCTTTCCGTACTTATCCAAGTGTCTCAACTTGGTGATTTTGGTGAATTTTGTTTAAATACAAATAAAATGAGGGAAGACATGCTTTATAGACAAAAAATTGTTATAATTTGTAGACAAAAGCTTGTAAAAACTAAACTAAAAAATAAAATAAAAATAACTCAATAAAGACAAAACAAATGGAATAAAATATTTTAATATACAGAAGAAAACCACAATGAGTAACAAATTTATAGGTAATAGTAATAGGTGATAATTAATATATAAGTCCATAGCAAAAATTGAACCAGTATGCAGCATGCCTGGAATTAAATATTATTATTAGAATAGAAGTCGTTTACAGAGTAGAAGGGGTTTTCCGGTAAATATGCATTTTTAGAAAAGGATTTTTACTAAAATTCTGGATCATACGATGAAACGACATAGTCTATAGTACTGGAACTGGTCTTAGTTATTCTGGTTGGTGACGCTATATGGATGATCATACCAAAAGAATCAAAAATTGACTGAAAACATTTTTGATCAGCACACACTGGAATAATCAATATTGATATCGCCACAAAGAATTAGTTTGCTTCCAAGAAGTGAGAACTGCAGTAAGGTCAGTAGTTTGTGACAGAAAGTATGCACGTCAGCGTCAGGTGTTCTGTAAATACAAACAATATAGAGGCCATAAGTCTTGTGGTAGACGATAAAAAATTCGAATACTTTCTCATATCATTGAACTGTGTTATTTCGGAAAAGTCGTTGTTTGTGGACATGATCATAATACCTTCATGAGATAAATTAGTTCAATTGAATCTGGCTACTGTTGTATAGTTTTTGACAAGAACAGTAACAATTTCTGGAAAATTATGCTTCTCTATTAAAAAATACAGTTTATTTGTTTTTTGTCTTAGGGATTGAATCATGAAGGACTGAGATAAAATAAATTATTTCCGATAGAAACCTTTTTCGGATATTTTTATTATAACCATAGAAATAAGTGAACAAGATGAATGTAATCAAATTTATTCCTTACTATTTAATCCAGTTATGTTATATGTTCATTCAAAATCGATGGATTATAATTTTCCAGTAATTGGCAACTGCCTCTACCTACGTCACTGTAGTATCTTTCGACGACTATATTGTGAAAATGCTATAGGCTAACAAAAACTTCACCTACATCGTCCAATCCATTCATGCAAAAAGTTTATAGAACAATGAAAATAAATTGCAAAATATTCAGTCAACCGTTATTCTATTTTGCGTGTATCTCCACAATTTAAGCCCAAACAAAAAGTAGATTGTATTGCTGTATTATGAAAAATTACATTTTCATGACAATAATTTATAAGACGGATAAATTGGAAATGTAGTAGTATAGTAATGGGGTTTCCTTCCTTGTTGCTTTAGACATTCATGATAAAAATACTGTTATTTAGTTAAAAATGTGATAACATCATAATATTAAAGTATCGAACCGATATATCTTACCAATAAAATAGATTGTTTCTTACATAGCGTAGATGAATTAACAAGAGAAGTCCCAGTTTCTATTAATTTCTTTTTACCGGCACACTTGACTTTTTAGAGGTATAATTTTTTTTAAATAAATTTTTGCGATGATAGAACAATAAACCAAAATTAAGGAGTAGAAAGTAATTTGGAGCGAATTTAAGAACAAAAATACAGTTTTCATAGCTTCTTGTGAGGATTGACTGATAAATTTATCTCTAAAAAATACTGAGAAAGATAATAGAATTAGATCGAATTTCTGAGTCTTCTACCAATAAATTAGAAATAAATACAAAATCAACCACTTTCGCAAAAAATAATCCGATAGGAAGGAGACAGAAGTGAAGAGCTCAACTTCTGAAGAGGGTTCAGGAATCTGTAGCATCCAAGGAAACTCCATAACGGAGGTTGACAGAGGAAGGTGTGAGAGGTTATCGGGAATTTGAGAAATATTTGAGGGACGTTTAGGCTAGTAAGGGATTAAAAAATATCTTATTTTATGAAAGAGGACACCTAAATGGGATGGGGGTTAATTACTGCCAGACCAGGATAAACTCTGGAATTATTTCAAAGAATATATTTACAGTTTTAAGCATGAGAGTTGAGGGACGTGCGTATGATTCACATTTCCGCACTTCTGTATGATTCATTTAACTTGGTAAACTGTACTTTCAGAAGTGGTTACATTGAAAAATATGTTGGAGAATATGTTGGAAGCTTGCTTACTTCATTAGAAACTGTTTGCTCACCAACAAGTAAGTTCGCGACAAAATAATTTGGCCATGGAAAGGAAAAAAGAAAATGAAAGTTTGTATTGTTTTATTCTTCTGGTAAAATAATATTTCACTTTGGTCCAACACTTTAAACAGAAGCCAGAGAAAGGAAAGAATATACTATAATCATTTATTATACAAAGGAAAAAAGGACTACATTTTAGCTTTAGGTTGTATTGTCCCGACGTGCAGCGGAGGGAGACCTGACATAACCTCAAACCGAAAGCTAAAATGTAGTATTTTTTCCAAATATGATACACAATTTTTTCCTGCGGCGATGATTTGATATTGAAAAATTATATTATCAAAATATCGGAAAAAGTCGGATTATTATCGATGTGAAATTTGAATTTTGAAATTAATAGGATATGTTGAATTTAAAGCGACAAAGCTTGTAACGAATGTATATAACGATCCAATAATAATGTAGACATTCCAAAATATTTCAAACAAATTACATTTGTAGAATAAAATTAGAAAAGTTACAAACCCAAGAAGTTGCGATTTTTACGAGTATACAAATTAGTGATTTCTTAAGTAATGCTTTCGATGAAGTTTATTTAATTATCAAGGCTATTGTATTTGTAATTGAAAGTGCTTCTAGGATTTATGAAATCAGCCAGGTAACATAAGATGATTAGGGAAAGTTATTAATTGTAAAACTCAAGGTAACAAAGAATTATGTGAATTGGAAATTTGTTGTTGGCGAGACAATGGCTCTCGGCCATATAATTTTTTTTCTCGAAGCTGAACTATAAACGGTTCCCAAGATGTAGCCGAGAGCCATTCTTATTGGGTCGCCCAGCACATAGTCCTTGGTCCAGCAGCAAAGGACAATGGAAAATGTATCAATCAAGTTGTGGATAAAAACCAATTTTATAAGTGTTACAAACAAGTCAGCGATATAAGCCCTGGAACCGGTTTAAATAAATTGAGTAGGAGACATTGTTTATAAAATCACCCCACTTATAGATCGTTTGAATAAATTAAAAAACCATTACATAAGATTCCCGAAACAGTGGCAATTTTTCTTCAATTTGAAAATGCTACCACATATACACGTCATTCATTTCGAAGATTGTCTGTTACACTTTAGTTGAATCTAGGGAAGAATTGATGACACTAAACACATGATGTTTAGTTATCAAAGGTGGTTAAAGGGTATATTAATCAGGACAGAAAAAGTTTAGAACTTGTGGTAGCACTCATACAACACCTGATTTGCGACCAGGTATAAAAACGGGAGCTGTGTTAGCAAGAAGAAATATAATTTCAACATATCAACGTATCATTTTGTTACCTATCAATAGAGATAAAATGTCAAACTTTTTTTTTTATCACAGAAAAAAAATTTTTAATTACTTCAATATATATTCTCAGACAAAACGAAAAAACCATTAACTCTACCCGATTTGATTCCTTAAGCTATGCTAGGATCTAAAGATGCTACAAATGATCCTAGTTCCCTATCCGGAAATAATATTTCCTATCTTCCATTTAAGCTAGTTGAGTTGAAGCATAATTCAACGTTATCAATTATCTCTACATCGTTACCTTTGTAAGGTCCAAAAAGAGACTTTTTTGTATCAAAATTGAACAATGTTAAATGTGTTTTTCGTTATAAAAATGATTTCAACTAAATTTTTATCGATTTCTATACTATAGTAGTTATGTATATTTTTATATTATTATAGAACATGTTTACTGAAGACCAAAAAGATGTTATTATTGTGATATTTCTCTATTTCATCAGAAATGCACAGCAAATAAACAATCCAGACATTTTGATATAAAATAATATAACCAGTCGGTCTCGAACTGTTGTCCGGCGTAGACTGCTTTCCTGTGTATTTCTAGCATACCAGGAAAGCGGCGTTATAGCCCCATTCGGCTTTTCGTTATCATGAATAATAAACAACATATGACCAGAACTACTGCGCTTCCGAGACATTTTATAAAATGTATCCTGTGGGCTAAAAAACAGATCCGGCTTTCCAAAATACATGCTAGCGGATAAAAATGAACATAAATTTAACGTGTTTAAAAGTTTAATTATCATGTTATTCATACGATAGCAATCGCAATTACAAAGGCATTTTTTGTTGAAAATGTTGATGACACGGATACAGATAATTTGACAAGTTGTTGCCAATATCGAATTTGCTGCAGCTATTATTATGTCTCATATCTCTGTCTATTGAAATAATCATTGGCAGTTTTTAAAAACGGATCTGCACAGTTGTCGAAGAAATGTGACTGATCTCGCTCTATAAAACTCGTCAAATCTCTACTATAGTTTTCATCAATTGTGAAAGTTCATTTGAGAAGAAACATATGAGAATTCTGAATTTTACAGATGATACTAGAAAGTTGAGAAAATGATGCATGTAGAATAACGGGTCAACGGCGGAAAATGACGACGGAAAAATCGAAACTTAAATATGGATGGAAGAAAATCTTCAGCTATGAGGGCGTAATTTGTGATAGAAACTTAACGTTGAATTATAAATTGAGGTTGTGGAATTCCTATATTTAGTTTTTTCCGTTATGCAGTGAAGAAATATAAACTTTATAGTGTGGAGGAACGAAAAATTTTTGGATGTGGATTCATAAAATAATATAGGGAGAAAAAAAAACAAATTGGAGCTGACTATGGAACTAAAACCTATTATAGAAAGCAAATGGGAATTTACAAGAGTCATCGAAATGTACAAACAGTTGTAGCTGAGGAAAATAAGAGATTTAATGAATACGATTGCCCCAGAATTATTCAACATAGCAAATTACAAATAAGCATTCGAAGATACGTTATCAACCTCCAGATAAGGCAAGAGAACAAGAATAAAGGATACATAAAGCCATTTGTGATCTCGAACGCTGTATAGAAAATTTATTGAAAATTTATTGAAAATATTTATTGAAAAATTTTTCAATCTTTTTTTATGATATCTGTATCCAATGAGTTGTGGATATACCAAGCAACAAAAAACATTGAGGAGAAATTAGAGTACAGAACGAGTTGCCAGTCATTCTTTGTACGATTACATATCATTTTCACACAAAAAATATCCATAAAATCTGTAAAAACTACTCACAGTTGACAATTTAAAACGATTATCATGAATTCCTTTCATTGGAAGGAAAAAAATTGTGATATTCTTAAAAACATAATATTCTCTTGGTTACTTACTCATCTGATTTGATATATTTTAATTCCCTTACCTGAAACAAAAACATAAGTTATTTTGGAACAAATATGTTTTTCCGCATATTGATTCAAATATTTGAACATGCTAAAAGATAGATTTGCTATGGAAATATGCGCTTGTTGATGATGATATCGATTGTTAAGTGCCTACAAATTTATCAGCAGTATTTATAGAAACTACACCGACTATTGATTTTGAAAGCCAACGATTTGAATACAACTTCAAGTTTGAACAAAATTAATAAACAAAATTCCGTGTGCACATTTACACCATTTTCTTTAATGAATGCGATAGTTGCAGTTCGCTGACCAATGGTTCATTCATGATATTGAACTTTGAGCCGTCATAACAAACATCAATGAATACATATTTTATCGAATTAATGATATTCCTGATTTACATATTTTTAGTTTGTAGTTGCATTTATTGTTTGCGTATAAGATTCGCTCCAACAGTATGCTTTGATTATATTTTGAACATTGGTGCATTGCGCATGTGTTGACTAAGGTAGGTTTAGGGAATATGCCCACGTTAATAAGATCCCTTCCTGAAACACAGAAAAAATCAACTTTTTGCTTCCGCTTGATGCAAGGAATACTCTTATAGCTTTATAGAATAATTTTCTTGGAAAAAAATATTCAAGTCTAATTGTAGTAGCAAGCAAACGAGAGTAAGTTTCTAAGTATTCTTCATTTTTTTTATTTGACAAAAAACAAAATGATTTTCCAGTAATTATAACAACTGTTTTTTGGTTCCTTTAAGGGAAGGTGATTGTTTTTTTAAACTGTAACCTAATTTTCTTACGACCAGTCGGGACAAACAAACTTATTATTAAGTTTTTGATAAAAATTATGAAAGTACCATATTTGGCCCTGCCAAAATTCCTTAATGAACTTCATCTTCTTCTCGAGTTATTTCCTCCTTATTGTAAATATTTCCCTCTTCACCTTATCATTCTTTCTCTGATGTAAAAGTTCATAGGTTTTTATTGATTTAGTGGTATATTTTCTTTGCAACCTTGTTGGTAGTTTCTTCGCTGACATGATTCTAAGGGCCCTGATTGTGGTGAACCATCTTTAGTTTATTTCTCCTGCTATTAATTTCCAAAAACCCTTTTTGTTCTACAGTTTTTTGTAGATGATCATCTTCGGAAATATTTACTTCAATTGGTAATTCTGTTAAAGTACTTGGAGCAAAAGCAAAATCGGAAATCGCTTCGGGAATAAATGGATACGTCCTCGTAGCGGAAAAACCAGATGAATCTATTTTTTCGTGTTACAGCTAAGTCTCAAACCATCGAAAATATATCACCAAATCTCTGATTGATTATGCTTCTTTCTATATGACGTGTCCAGTATGAAAACACTTACTCATCCCAATACTCAGGAAGCAAATCAGTGTAATATCATATATGTCAACTGTCTCTTCATAATCGAAAATTAGGAGACATTTTCCTGGTAGTTTATACTTCTCTAAGTATTGTTATTATTTACTGCAAATTTCAGGGGCCTTTTTGCATCATGAGAGTAAGGGTTCCTTAGTTTCACTTCTGTTTGTATTCAGTTAAAACCGATGACCGTAGTTATAACTGAGGAAATTCATATCTACTTCTACAATAGAATACCACGTTCTTTCAATTTATAACATTCAGTAGTAATATTAGGAAAAGTAAATGTTGATGTCAAACTGCGGTTCACAATATTTCAACTGAATATTCATTGTCTTTTTATTTTCCTCAACTTTTTTTTGTGTATCGAATAAATGTTTACAGATAGAGCAAAATTCACATCATGATATTCTAAATGAAAATTCACTTAACAAGATTCCTACAAACCTTTCCATCAATTTTGAAATTGACAATTAGATTAATACGATTGATATAATTTCAAACATTTGGTTCATTCGGTATAGGAATCGTATTGCATGTTTTTTTTTTTATCTTTATTGATCATATTAGAGCAGATATATTATTCGTTATCGAATTCTTCCAAGTGTATTTCAACGATTAAATTGTAATATTAGAACGGAATATATTTTATGGATAAAACCTTCCACGTATACACTTCACTTTAAATACACCCATTTACTTATAACTTTTGCCAAAGTGTTTCTTGACTATATTAAACATATTTGTGTCGCCAACAGCAAACAAAATATCTTCTCACACCACCATTCTCATTACATGGCAAGTCTGTAATGAAAATATAAATTTTATATGCTGTCTTCATGTACTAGCTTGGAGAATACAGCCTCATTTTAATAGTTGTGGTCCCTAGACAAAATTGGAAAATGTTTTTAAAACTATAGCAGTAGCGTAGAACGTCTCAATCTTACACATAAATAGTTTATTTAACAGGGATATCAGTTTTTACTTATTTTTTTTTAAATATATTTTGTGATTTTCCATGCAATTTTTTTATAGTGCATGAGGCCACGATATATTATGTTCCAGCTTGTCCTCCATTTTGTATCTCTGAACAGATACAAAGTAAGTCTTTAGTAGCCAGTGAATGGTTAAAAACATTGAAGCTCTGCGAGTATTATCACGAATAGCTTTGAATTTTTGAATTATCATTGAATTATTCATCGTCATTTCTATGTACATTTTACAATTTTTTTATTTATTGCTGTGAAATTAGTTCAACATTACTTGCTATTAGAGAACGAATAATCAACCGAATTTCTTATCAATTCAGACATTTTGAATAAGTACTACAGTAAGAAAACAACCACATTAGAGCTCAAAATTAAATCTTGTCTCACTGATCAGTACCGGAGATTGACTAACGAATTTACTCTGAAATTCAATAAAATTAGGATACACATGTTATGGATATATTCAGTGGCATTAGAGGCTTTATAGTCTGAGAAATAATTTATGGTCATCGATTTTCTGATGATATGATAGAGTTATTATTCTCTAGAAATTAATTAACTAACTTTTTGGGAAAATTAGACTGATTGTATGCTTTGCGTAAATACACTACTGTACTGTATATATCTACATATTAACAATGTTTGATGTCTGCTCAATTCACCCTGTACCAAATAACTGCGTTTTTTTGTATTAAGCCCGCCAAAGTCTTCAGGAGCCCTTCCCATCATATCTCATATTGGCTTCTTCCTTGGAACTTTAGAAGTCTCTTATTTAGAGTCAAATGAGTATATGTTGTACTCAATTGTACTCAACCAACGAATTGGATAGTACTACTAACAACGCGATTTGGGCAAATTATCAGAGCCCATAACACGATTTGTCGACAAAAGTTGAGTAATACGAAAATTATCGCGTTTTGCATAATTCAAAATAATCAGATTGTATTTTGAGTATCCACATGCCGCTGAGCGAAGCGTAATACTTAGACGCGATTTGGACAAAGTAAATCCTCAATATGGAATACTAATTGTACTATTACGAATCAGATTATTTGGTGAATATGTATCATTAGATAATATGGTAACTATGTAGGGTATTACCTATCTTCGACTCAAATTAACAAATATATTATTACGTGATATGTTACCAAATCTAAATATTATTTATTTTTCAACGTTAATGAGCCGTAGCATTCAGGATTACACAATATTTTAGCTGTTCAAAAGAACCTTCATTGTCAGTGCAAAATCTCTTGCAGTTGCACCTGAGAAAACCTTGACCTGAGCCATTTGCGGACATATTTGCGGAAATTTGTGGAGGAATTTTTATGGTATCATAAGTTAATAGCAAAATTAACTGGTAACGGCCTATCTTTTATGTTCAATCTGTATAATCGTCATTATTAATTTTAGTTAAGATAGTTAATACATTTCTTGGAGCAATGGAGTGAGTTGCTATCAACATCTGGAATTTACACTAAAATATTGGTGCATTCTGGCAATCGACTAAAATGTTTATTCGACTCCTGTAACATTTTAGTAGCTTCTTCACTACCGTTCAAAATTCTTCTGCTTTTTGGCTCTCTATCACTAACCATAAATTGGTAACATTCGTATTTATTTTACCTTTGTCATCAAATAGGGTCTGGGTGAGTTGCTAATTTGCTCAAAACGAGTTGTAAGTAGTACGCTTCGCTCAGTAGTCAAAATAAAAGGGATAAAGTAACCCAGATTGCGATCTGAATATATTGCCAAGTCCACAACGCGTTGGGAGTATAAATTGCGATTATTGCCTGAATTCGCCGTTTTAGAATCACATATACAAGATTATCAAATTAACAGTATCAGACCTTCTACGATTCTCATGTGCATTTTAGAGTTTTGAAAATCAATAGATGCATTAAGACTCATATAGATTTTAAATTAATTTATGTATAAAACATTATTTGTAAAAAATTGTATCTCCGAAAATGTATATTCATGCTGCCTTATGTACCTTACACGTCTGACATGGCTCAGTAGAAATTTTTGTTATTCCCACGCTTGAAAAGAGGTATGTAAGGAACCCGATTTCCCAACATTGAAGAGGTCAACAATCCGTCTATGCTATAGGTGCGATGGAGAATATTTTTAGAGGGCACGTTGTTTAGTAAAAAATTGAATATTCTCTCGTAAAAATAATTATAATATTGGGCTAGGAAAACAGTAATTGCTGCTTGTTTTTTAATGTGTTCAAAATGAATGAAAAAATTTTGAGCAATGGTCAATGATATAAGCAGTCCACTGATCGATGACTTATGGCTTTTCTGGTAAGCTATAATTAAGTCGACTGAGGATATGGGCGGAAAACTGGATTAACGAGTAATTGAAAACTAACATATGTTAAGTCTCTAAAGACGTGCGATTTACAACTTATTTAAAAAGCATAATAGTATAGCTTTCAAGATAAACGTCTACATACAGGATTGTGAAATACAGAAGAAGAAAATATTGGTACTTTCTTATTCGAGTTTTAAATATCACGACGCTTTCCACAGCAGCATTGTACCACTCTAGAGCTGCCATACGTATCTAAAAAGAATAGCTATTCGTCGCTAAATACTATATTACTCAATTTTGTTGTCTAGACATGTCGTTATGAGATAGTAGCATGTATCAATTGTGGACAATATGAAACGAGGAAAATAGAGTAGATTCGAAGCAATATGCTGTGCACATATTTTTCTCCAAATAATTGGATGTATAGAAGTAGCTAATCAGAATCGTAGAGTTAGTCTTCTATACTCTTATGTTGATACAGAAAAAAATTGAGGATGAAATGATGAATTTATTGAACTGAAAATATTGTAATTGAAAAATGATACATAGAAATATACGATAATATATGGATTTTTTAAATTTTTTAGATTGAAATAATTGATTTGAGAAAACTAGAGGAATTGGTAAATCAAGACGGTTATTAAATGAAATATTTATAATTCAATATATAAAAAGAATGTTATAGAGATTTTCTTTGCCTAAGGAATGTCAATTCTCTCTAAAAGTATCATTAAATATCAACAATAAATAGAAAATTAATAAATTACCTTATCTTTAATTTAATGATGCTTTTGATATTGAGGAGGTGGATAAGTTATTTTAAAATTGATCTCAGCGCAAAAAAGGAGGAACTTGATTTTTTAGATAATGTGGCAATATGTAACTAACTCCCCTCTTAAGGAATTGTCCACAACAAGTCCTAAGAATTTCACAGATTCAACTACGTCAATGGTGGTGTTATTCAATAAAAAAGGCTGCAATGTTTTTTCATATGATAAAACTTCAGTTTTAGATGTGGAGATACAGAAAATTAAAATCGCACAATTATTTAAAGGTGATTAGGTCATTGGATCATCCTAGTCACTAGTAGAAGGAGTTTAAAGTAATAAGTGAAAGTGGAAAAAACTATTAGTATAAATATAAATCCAAAATTTGATCCAGAACTTCAGAAAATAAAAAGAAGGTTATGCATATTTATGAACAAGGATTTACAGTAGTTTAACTTGTTGGAATTATTCAGCCCAGGAACTGTAATACTATAGAGTATCATATGATAAACTTACTTGTTGGTAAAATTCAGGACTAATGCGTTTTCGCGCCAGTAACTTTCTAAGGATAAATCTTACCGGCACAGATATTTATGGAGAGGTTGTTTCAAAATATTTCATCTTCATCTATTCACCTATAATCATCTATAAGTAAGTGGAAGTTAATTCCAAACAACTAATACAAGTAAGTACCTCTACTTAGTATAATCTATTTCAATATATATATAATTGAAAGAATGAATTTCTCCAATTTGTTATTTTTTAGACCTTTTGAAATGTTTTAAAGACTTCTAAATATTGTTGATTTTAGGTCTCTTCAGATTTAAAATTAGTTTCTTTCTTTATAATTTTTTAGAGACAGAAAAAAATTTTACATTTCGATTTGTTTTAGCTTTTATCAAAATATGATATTTGCACTGACTTTTGCGTATTTATATTGATCAATACATCACCTTCATCATGAATATCAAAATGAAAATAGAATCAAAATAGAAATTTGTTTTACAAAAAAAAAATAAAATATTCCTTAATTTTTACATATCAAATACGGAGCAGTCATCATTTAAATTATTTGTAGTTATATAAGAAATAGAGTTTTATTAGAATTATTATAGTATTTTTTTATTGATTTTCGTTCTGAATGAATGTGAACTATTTCTAAAAATTCTCTTTTTTGTATATGAGATTCCATTCCATGAATTTTTGAATTTTTAGAATTGAATTCATGGTTTTTTAAGATTTCGTTGTTCTTTAATGCAATTTTATTTGTTTCATCGTATTGATGAACTTTAGTCTATTTTTTAAATACCAAGATGTCTGCCTTATGTAGATAGTGTCACAAGTAGTACAAGGTCATTTATATATAATATGACGTCTTTTTTTGGTGTCTTAGATTTTAATTTAGTAAAATATTTCAAGTATAAATTCAATTATTATTTACATAAAACTGTTGACGCAGAATAACTTGTAGCTCCTGTATTGAAATTATTCGAAGCAAAAAGTTTCGCACAGTGCTTTAAAGAATCTTCAAGTAACGTTAAAATGACAGGGTTTGGATACAAACGCCTGGTTATCTGCAATAAACGTTATCGTACAGAAAGTTAATTTCAACCTAAAAAAAGTGATGGAAATTCAACCTAATCCCTGTTGTTAAATAAGTAATTGAATACATAGTTTCAGTTTTTTTAAGTTATACAAGGTCTTTATGTATACGTGTGAGAAGTTTCAAGTGAATTGGTCCACATGTATATCCCAAGTTGTTAAAAGCTAATGCGTCAAGTATTTATTTACAATGAAAACACTTGAATATAGCACAGTAGAAAAATTCTTAGTTTTGAATAGTGCAGCTCCAAAACAAATTAACGAACGATTGTTAAGATTGTATAAATACTTTTCATCTTTAATTCGCATTGTGAAAAAAATGCAGTATTTACAAGTAGTCATATAAGTTTTAATGACGATCTATGTAAATTACGTTTAGAAGAACATTCATACCAGAGAAAATAACAATACATAATAAGCGCCTATGATACGTAAAATTGCTTAGCACATCTATCTTTCCTCTTACCCATGTAGTTCTCGACTTTGTTTTCATTTCCACAGAGGACTTTAAAAATAATGATCCATCGAAATTTGCCTGTGAAGTTGCTACAGTTCTCAAACTATTATTTCTTCTTTTGTTTTGAATAATGGACATTGGACATTTAATGAACTCAGTCAAAAACAATGTGGTCGAAAACTAACCAATTTTATACATGAAGCGAACGAAACAAATTGGAGAAAAAATAACTTTGATGAGAACTACTCCAGTGATACAGTAATGATCATGGAATGAGTTTTTTTTTTAATATAACAAACTAACTACCATTGTATTTGATAAATAAAAATTTTTGTATTGAAATGTTTTCATTTTATAAAAGTAGAAAAGTAGAGTAAGTCATAAAGTGTTACATATTGCCCAATGGTACAAGGGCGGTTTTATGAAAACTCACTTTGTTGTGGATTTCTAACTTTTTTAAATCTCCAAAAAAATATTTTAGAAGTTCCGCGAAATACGTATTTCACAAAACCATAATCTATTCTGAAGTTACTGCCCACAAAGTTATTTCTTAAGTCTGAAGTAAAAAAGTAATGAGCCAGAATTGTACTGCAGGTAGTAAAAATAGGAAACGAAAGAGCAATTGCAATGTTATGGTAAAACACAATATTTTCCATTAAACAAATCCCGTCCTTTTTTCAATATGGTCAGTTATTGGTTTACCTTTTTCTGAATAATCAAAGAGATAACATCTTTGCATTCTCACTGACTAGGACCTTATTGGCGGAACAAAAAATGGATTGTACCGGAAATTGGTGTTTTGAATTTCATGTTCAAGGAAACACTTAACAATCCCTGCCTCCACCTTCCTTGCAAAATATTGCATATCCGTTTGGTTGGAGTTTTCACTCCAAAAACCTATTGCACGAACAGCCCTGTAAGGAAATATTTGTGAACCTCATAAAAGTCTCTTTTCCGTCAAATCGCTCTCGTAAACGAGGCACAAAATTAAAATGAATTAAATGCTGAAATACTGTTTACTCTACTATTTGCAATTTACGTTTTTCATAACGTATTGTGGAATAAGTAATGAATACAAATGAAACATCTTGCAATGCACTATACCGATAAAACATTGATAAATTGGAAAGTAATTCATTATAAGGGATATATGAGATTTTGAAACCCAATTTAACAATTTGATGATTTATAAAATAAGATAGTTGCAGAAAATCTAATGAAACTAAATTTATTACATCATGTGGGAAAGCAGACTCTATGATCATAAACTTTATTGGAAAATATTGGAGAAGTTGTTTCTCTGTATGAAAGATAGGAATATATATACCCCTGGCAGCAATTACAAGAATGACTGATGGTGGATGTTCAGCTACAAAAGTTTCACACATTACAGCTATTTTATAAAAACTTTATTTTCTAACAAACTAACCATTTTTAGAAATTCTAAATTTCACTAAACCTCTAAAAATGTTAATCATCTGGAGAAAAGAAATTTGGAAAAAGTCATTGTCTATTAATTAATACGTAGGAACCATGTCCTTGAATGAAAACCAACATTGTTCAGAACAAAATTTCAAGTGATATGAGGGATATTTGATATTTTCTTTAGCTTCGTGATATTACTTTTTCATAATTATATTCTTTATTAATCATATATAATTTGTCTTAGAAATCATTTATAAAAAATTCTGATATTTTTTTCTGCGACAATTTATTTTTTCTCTATTCAGTCATTCCCATCCATATTCCCGTTTGTTCTTGATTTTGCAGCTGCTAAGCTGGAACAAAAAAATTAAAACAAACCACCAATATCTACACCACCATCAACGGCCATATCTCTACCAACTCAGAAAACAGTTGAGAGCTGCAAGCTACACACTATTCCAACTTCCCACATATAGGTTTAATTCTTTACCTGTGACACATAACTGTCTGTATTCGTTGTGATTTCTTAACTACGGAGTTGCTATGATAACGAGGATTGTTACTTAAGTTTTAAGATAGACAAATACAAAAAAATATTTATAGTTGGATTTGGCTTTATTATTTTCCATAATATTCTTTATTAAAATCAATACGTTGCATAATTTTGAACCAATTTTCGAAGCGAATAAGGTACCTCCAAAACATGTGCTTCGAACGTATCAACTGCTTTTTTAGATGTAGAAAAAAGTTGACCTCGCAATTTATTTTTATCCGCAGGAATAAGAAGATATCCTAGGATGCCAAACAAGGACTATACGACAGATTAACCATCAATTAGATGTTTTGACTGTTAAATAACGTTTTTGTTTGGATGTGTGAGAGGACACATTGTCGTGGTGGAGAATGATTCGTCTTCTGTGATTAGTTTTCTGAACACTTCTGGCAAAAAAATGTTCTTGTACCATTGAGAATCAATAATTCTAAGTTACCTATATGGAACAGTGCTAACATGTCCAGATATTTCGAAAAAAGTGGGGACCACTTGCTCTGAAGTGCTTCGTGCGCAGACAATTTTTGTTGGATTTGGCTCGTCTTGAATGCCCCAGATTGATGTTTACTTTCGGGTTCATATGCAAAGATCCTTGATCCATCGCATGTTACCTAAAGCAACGCGATTGAAGTTTTTCAGCATTTCTTTGCATTAATCGATACAAGCTTTATTGAGCGATAGTATATGGGTATACAACGCGAACTAATCATTTTGAAAGTTTATGTACAGCATCCATGTTTTCTGTCACAACAAACTATTTTGGACAACGTTCATGAAATTCATTCTATAGCTTAGAGCGACAACGTCTGAATTCGAACAACCAGAGAAAGTCGTTGGGTCGAGATGGTGCTTCATCTTAAAAAATCGAAACGAGTCGATCGGCACACTGCTGTTGGTTTAATCCCCGTCATAGAAAATCATCTCATGAGAATTTTAGCGGTTTAATTTCATTTTTTAAACAATATGAATGTTCCAAGTATATGTAAATAACTCTAATAGCACGTTTTGACTACGTTCACTGTCTGTAACGTCATGATGGCGATATCTAATTTGACATATGCATATCAGTAATGCCATATCTTAAGACTTGAGTACCAACCCTCGTATGTTACTAGAAGGCTAGAAATAGGATGAAAATAAATGGTGAAAAATTCCCAATATGAAATGTTCTTTCAAATTTGCTCCTATTTTTTTCTAATGACTAGGTTATGAGAATGAACAAAATATCCCAACTCAGATAATTAATTCCAGTTCACAACGGAGATGATAAATGGAAAAATAAAGGTCGCTGATCGATTAACACATATTAAAATGTGCACGTCGGAACGAACTTCCCTACCCTTTGTAATAATTCTCCCTGTACCGGAACAATCGCCACGGTTGAAAACAATACGCAACTAACTAGTCTGAAGTTCCCGGAGTATCCTGATTTCATGCAATGCAAGTGAACTTTAAATTTATTTCCTGCGCTGCAATAAAACTAAGCGAAAGTTTTATTTGGCGCATGCAATTGCTTAAAAGGGTTGCTGGAATGTGAGAGGCAAAAACAGAAGGCTGTGGAATTGTGGATGTTCTTATGTAATTAATTACTTGGATTTGGAGCAACAATTAAATCGATGAATGTGGTAGGTGAGTAAATTACTTTAATTAGAAGGCAATTTTGTAATTAACGGTTACAATTCATTCTAGAAGGTATTTATGGAGAAAAAAGGATTATTTACTGGCTGCTAAGAAACAGTGTTTTAAGCTTCAGGTTATGTTCTGTGGAAATGAGCTTCTTGGGGGGTTCAATATATATATATATATATATATATATATATATATATATATATATATATAAAGATATATATATATATATATATATATATATATATATATATATATATGAAAGTATCAAAATAAAGGATTTCTACTATTCACCTCTGAAATAATTTCGAAAATCAATATTTAGGAAATGTATTCCCCCGTTCTTCAAAGGGGAGAACAATTACTTTCCTGGCTAATGCCTTGACGAATATTGAATTACAGCCTCTACGAAGAGCGTGATTTAATTCAATATAGTGATGATGTCTTTTCTTTACATTAGAGGTGTAACATACAACATTTGCAGAATTTAAAAACCCCACAGTATCCGCACAATCTTCAAACCTAATCAGATCCGTCAAAGATAAAATATACAATGCACACCATGGAGCGTATGGAATCCCCTGCTCAGATTGTCCCTGTTCTTATATTGGCCAGACAAATCGATGTATTTTTAAAGGCAAAGAACATTTGTTGTCTGTCCCCTCTTCGCTGCTTCAAGTCCAGGATAATTCAAGAAATTATCGAAATAGAGAAACGTCCAAACTGTCTGAACAGAAAGGACGATAGCCAGAGTTTACCGGCAACTTGGAAATACCTTCTTCATTCACTTCGCTCCAATACCACTCCGCCCATAAATTTCCTCTAAAGCACCCCGAGAAGCCGATGTCCATACATTTATTACCCCTTCCTCCAACAATATACTTCTCACGTGCGCCAAAAACCCAAAACCCGTCATAGGTCCCCCATAATTACATAGTCCAGGAGTCTAGCTTACCATTTAGCTGAAGACCAGAAGTGATTGTGTTAGTGGCAACAGTGTTCTCAATGGTAAGCATATAATTTCTATTCAAATTATTTTATATTTTTTGTTTCAGCTTTTCGTTTCCTGGTTGAAGTTTTAAGTAGTAGGCAGATTGAGGCATTGGAAATAACCAAGAAAAGGGGTGATTCTTTGAAGGGATTAGGCAAATTGATACCACGGAATTGGATCACTTCTTACCAATGAACGAATAATCATCCTGGCCCCACCTTCCTATTGATTATGGCTCATACGCATAAAATAAACTGTGAACTGCCACTGACATCAGTCGAAATCAAAATAAATTTTTTTTTCAATGAACGCATGTGTTCTTTATGACAACTTCGTTATACCGGGCCACTCAAATTGCGTAAAGTAGTAAAAATTCACTACTCTTCGTACGAAGGGTTATTGTGAGCGATTCTCGCACCATTGTATTATGTTTGCGGTCAGGACATACACTTTAATGAAATGAGGAAAATGTGTAAACTTCTATATATTTATCTGTGGGAGTGAAGACAGTTATTGAGTTGGTAGAAATATCAGAAACTTGAATTTTTATTATTATTTATTAAGTTTTCTAATTTATTTATGTAACAACTAAAAAGTTTCATATAAATCATATCACTCAAAATTGTAGTCTCAATCCAATCAAGAAACACTTCTTAATTATTTCTCATCCAAGAAAATTCCAGTTTCAGATTATTCACTTCAAGGAAATGGACTGAAAAGTTCAATGATTTATAACTGAGTGTAAGGAAGTTAACTATTATCTACTGCAGCAAGCTAGAAGCAGCAAGAAAACTTAACTTATGGAAAAGTTTGTATACGCGCTTCGTGGCTAATTTCCCGTTCATAGATCACGAACTTGAAGAGAGGCACAATAAAGGAGAAGTTTCCCTTCCAACATATAAAGCGAATAGGGGCAAAGGTCTCTGATTACTTTTTGTATGCTGTTTACATTGGCGGTGCCCTAGGAATGATTAACTTTGTAACAATTCGTCGTTTTTTACCATTTGCTAAAATTAAATTAAATTCTACTAATAAGTTATAACTCTAAAGATGTTTCAAAGGCATAAAATCAATTGCGAGATTAGTTGAACTACCAATATATTTTTGGAAAAAAGAAGATTTTAAATCGTCTACTATATGATTTTATTTTCATTATCAACAAAGAAATTTCGTAGTATTATATAACTGGGTATGAGATATTGATGTAGAATGCTAACGTCATTTGATATAGATTAACGAATTTGACCTTCAAAATTTCAAATAATCCCTACGAGAAAAAATAGGCACCTTCCCCAACTCAAATAGGTTAAGGATAATAACAGAACCGTATGTGGTTTTGACAATCTCAATTTTTTTTATTCCACGTCTTCGACTCAAACATACAACTAATCCTGTTTCTCAATACAGACAAATATAATTCTATAAAATACCACAATCATATAGCTTATGGGCAATTTAATAAAACTAACTCCGTATCCAGTTGTTCCAGTCTGCCTATCATAATTTTTTACTACTAACACTTTTAAAGTAAATGCCTTAACAAATATATTGAATGCACTTAGAAGTACTCAGAAAGATTGATTTGTTGATCTTAATTTATTGGAAATATCTCCTCTCAAGAATGGAATGATCAATCTTAAAAAAAATAAGTTTGGCTACCCGTAGCTGAAAATACCTTGATGACCAGGTTGGTTACCTGTGGTTACTTCATGGAGAAACGGCATAGTCCTATGTAAAATACGTTGATGTGCGCTGTATGAAAAAATTCTGAAAGTTCATTCAGTTAAAGAAGTGAATTGATTTGAAACGAAGTGATTGACTACTATTATCAATAACCTCTCCTGTGCATTTGCTTTAAAATCCGATATTACATGGCACTTGACGGTGTAGACTCAGTCTTCTTTGACTATTACCCATCAACAGAATAGCGATCCGTAGCTGAATCAAACATCACGCCTTTTTCCCTCTTTGTGCTGCCGTTTACCGATGTTGACTACAGTGGGCATAATGTCAAAAAATCCATGCCAAGAAATTATTCCTTCTTGGTAGGACAATAGAAATGTACAAATTTTAATTCAACAAAGAATCCAGAAAGCAAATTTTGTGCATCGTAGTACAGCATAAAGTAGATTTTATACGATAAATATAGTCCATATAACTCAAGTAGTGATCAGTTTCACTAAAGCATTCCAAATCAATGAAAACAACATAAATTATTATTAAATAATTTCCAGTTCTAGAGCTGGTCTTTCCGAAGCAATTTTACAAGAAGGCTTAGAGGATATAGAAATGGGAATCAAAGTTAATGGGACGTGGATTAACAATATCCATTATGCGGATTATACTAATCACTGAGAATATGTACAACTGATCAATAAGATAGAAGAACAGAGCAAATCAATGGGTTTAAACATCAATATAAAAAAAAACAAGATTTATAATTATTTCAAGAAACATAAATATGTTTGAAAAAGCCACCATAACATTTAACGCAATGCTCTTAGAGAGGATGGATTCAAAGAACTGGGAATATGGCTCCTTGAAGACTGGGCATCAGACCCCTACGGGGTTTGTTAGGTGTTTCTTTACAGCATGGAAGGCTGGACATTAAGGACGACTGCGATTAACAAGCTGGAGGCTTTCGGAATGTGGATGCACTGCAGAATCCTCAAGGTGCGTTGGACGGCTAGATTGAAAAACGAAGAAATTCTTAGACGCAGACTGAAAAACGAAGAAATTCTGAAACCCATCGGCAAACAACGTGAACTATCTAAATTAATTAAGAACAGAAAAACGGCGTATCTAGGACACATTATGCGAAACAACAAATATCAATTTTTGCACCTACTGATCGAAGGAGAAATTGAAGGAAAGAGAGGGATCGGAAAGAAGAAAAATATCCTTGGCTGCGAAACATCAGGCAGTGGACATCCATTGGTGGATATGCATTGAGAGAAGAAGAAGAGCTGGTCTCTATTTCTTTCCCACACTTTGGCATACGAGTAAAATTGAATATGTTACATAAAATGATCTTCAATTTCAATTTACCCACGCCACTGGAATGGTTCTCCCGAGAGACAAGGCCGCTGGCGCTACAGTAGTGTTCTGTAATACAATGATGACGGTATATTGCTAATTATCGACAGGAAGGCTTTATCTTAACAATAATGCTAGTTGAAGAAACAGTAACTCCATTTTTCCCTGTTCACAGTGAGTACGTGTAGATCGGAACAAATTCATTAAATTAGGCCTTTGGGGAAAAAGTTCATCTCAAGATTTTGTTGAAATTATCAATATTCGAATTATGATTAACTTATAATCCCTCTTTAACTTGGAATATACTATTCTGACAGTACAATCGAAATGAACGAATTCCAAATTATTCAAAACTGTACTTTGAGGAATTTCATTCATAAAAGGTGAGTAATGAAAATGTAAACATCAATTTTCCATCGTTTTTCTCTCTTTTACCTCATGGATATTCTTAGGTACCTACATTTCGTTGGTATCATAGAAATCAAGTATCTATAGTAACTATTCACACTAAAACGTTGATTGTTAATGGTGCTTTTCTGATGCCCAAATAACCCCCCAGATGTCACGCGCGGACTATGAACTCATATGCAACGAATATTATTTCGTAATCCCTATTCTTTATCTCTTACCGCCCTCAGTGCCTTTCAGTAAACAGTTTTTCATTACCAGTATGAGAAAGAGCAATAACACATTCGGCGGTTAATGGAAGAGTGTATAGAATCTGACCAAAACGATAAAACTTGTTTTTAATAATGAATCAGAAGAAAATTAGGATGATGCAGGTACTGAAAAATATTTGGATATAGTTACAGAGCAAGAGTTTTGTGACTACGAATATGAAATAGATGAGCCAGTATTATATTTTTTGGGAAGAGACAACATTACTGAATGAGAAAAATATTTACGACTTAAAAATGTTAAAACCCGGTCGGCTAATATAATAGTATAATCCATTTGCTTCGTCCAAAAGCTGCCACAAGAGGTTTGATAAATTCAATCGATATATGGAGCTATTTCTTGTCTGATGACATGTTGGATGTTAGTGTTGAAAATACCAAAAGAAAAATTGTATTAGTTAGAGGCAGTTATTGGCGTAATCGCGGTACCTTATGCAACAATATTGTAGAGTTGAAAGCAATCATTGGACTGATTTATTTTGTTGGAGTTGATGTGCCCGCATGAATTTGGAAGAGCTATGAAATATGAATGGAGCTAGTAGTGAAATTTTCTGATTAATCCTATCAATCTTAAGATTGAAATCTCTTTTGAGACATGTAATATTTGATAAGGCTGAGACTCGTGAAGAACAAAAATTAGTTGATAACCTTGCACTGAATGAATGCAAAGATGCATATACGAATTAATTTTTTATCTTCCCTAGATGTTATTAGAACAATGTTCTAGTTTGATTTTATTCTTATTTTGATCAATTGATCAAAATACGCAAATTGTCAGTGTCAATATCATATTTTGATGAAGACTTACAGAAAAGTCAAAGCGTCAATCAAGAAGATTTAGATGGTAATGTGATTTTATCCGAGAAATCACATTACCATATAAATTTAAGATCATCAATACATTCATTTAGAACTAGATATGATATGATAGATAAAGAAGCACATTATATGGCTCTTGATGGGTACTATTTTCCTGCATTGATAATATAACCTGCTAATATCCTCATAATTAGGATAACTAGCCCCCCTCTACTACGTTGCTCAAGAGCATCATACTTGCGGACGTATAACATAGAAAATGAAGATATTTGTTAGCTTGAGCCGTTGAACATTCTCAAATTTCTGAAAAAAGTGAAACTAATAGATAAAATAGATCAGTGGTTAAATCATCCCTCTTGCTACAGTCGTATATGTTTAGTGCTATAGGTTTTCATGCAAAAAATCAGCGTATATAGCAATATTTCTATAACAGTCACAGCTACATTAAGAAAGAAGAAAGCTACACATTAAAGGGCAGCGAAAAGAACTTGTAAGTAATTTGGAGTAACTATGTGACCGACAATGAAATCAGTTTTAGAGGCAACAGTATAAGACATTGTACAACAGATTTTTTATAAAATTTTTAGTAATTAGTTTCTAACAAGTGCCATATGTGATTCACACTTATTGCAAATGATGGATGACTAGTCGCAGGAAGGGGAAAGATTCTATAACAAATAAGAATCATCACATTTGGAATTTTTGTATCAATCCTCTAAGCGTCCAACAAACTTATGAAGAACATTAAAGACAACTACCAAGAACATTCAGGATTTTCTATATTATTTCATGATTTTCAATCTCACAAATTGTAGTAATTTGGATATAAGTATAACTATTCTGAAATATTTGATAATTTTCTATATTTATGTACAAAACTGACGTATTGAAAGGAAATGAGGTTCAAAAATTCATTTTCATATTGTATTATTGTTTCTTTTTTTACCGCAACAGTGATAATCAAGAAATTTTAATCATAACACGTGTATTATTTTCCGTTATGGAAAAATTTGTTATGAATAAACACAAAGAAGAAATGTTCATCATCCGCTTTCGAACTTCATGAATTGGGGTATTTCATCGAAATTTCCATGAAGTTAATTTCCGTGTCTTTCATTTGACTGGTGAGAAATCGTTTCGTGAACTTTTCACAAGGTGAAAATTATTTCCATACGTCATCGTCATGGTCGTTACTCACTCAGACAACATTAACCGTGTTCAATTTTGCACCCTCTGTAATATTATAATAATTCTCATTATTTCTTTTTTTTTAAACTAATTTCTAGAATCAATTATCAAACAAAGATACACAATATTATAATATGCCAATCGGCGGTAAAGTTTTTCGTAAAATATTTCTTCCCTGTATATTATCATTGTTATGTGGTGGTCACTTCTATTGTAAAGCTCCTATAATATCATATAGATATTAATTTGTCAATCTCCCACGCAATTCGATTGGTTCAGAATAGTAGTCTAAACTTCTGAAACTTGTGTTCTCGACAACAACTACTAGAGCAGCTAATCTTCATTAATTTTAAGTGTAGTGGTTACAAAGTTACATTTTTATTTTAGTTTAGTATGGTTTTGTTGAGGAATTAAATTTTGTAAATACTTACCTTATATTTACTTGAGAAACAAAATCAATATTATAGAACAGATATCTGGTTATATGATTAGTTTCTTTTTGATGTTGGAAGTGGCCATAAAATGTAGAACTGACTACTGCGTTACAATAATTTGATAACGACATAAGAAAAATATTTGAAAAATAACAATCAATAACTACTGTTTTATTAATGTCAAACGCAATATGAAAATTAAATATGTCTTTTCGTAAAAAAAATCCAGAAAATCCTATCCAACAAGAAGCTATTATTGAAATTTCACTATCGTCACAAATGACGATTCATTTATTTTTATCCAAAAACTAACGTTGGTGATTGCTTGTATGAAATAAGAATTTCATTGAAGTAAAAAACTTGAAATTCTATATTATTCGTCTACTTGCGAAGAACTACTTACGGGTATTTTTCAATATTCCTGTTACTTTATATGGGGGTGAAATTGGCAGCCCTCGTTTTATTTCACATCAAAACATTTTTCAAGATGAAGTTTTATGGAATAAAATAATAACTCAAAATCCTTAAGAATATTTTTTACTGTTCAATATTTCTCCATAAAAAATATCGGTTTAAATGCTAAAAAGTAAGGGTTGCTAATTTCACCCCCGTGAAATAGAACAGGAATATTGAAAAAGTTCAAGTAGTTATTCCTTTGCAAGTGCACGAAAATTACAGAATCACAAGTTTCTGGCATTGCTGTAATTATAGGGAAAAAAATAAAAACTCAATTTTAGTTACCGCCTTCTAAGAATGACATCTCGGAAAGGGGTGGGCAGTCGAAATTGTGTTATAGAAAAGACCCATCTTAATTTCATACGAGCAATCATCTCCTTAATTTTGTCGCATGGATTTGGAAACATCTTGTATAACAACTGTAGTAGTAGCGACAGCTTGCGGTTGTGGGCTAACTATTTCAATTACATGCGAATGAATACGAGTTTCAGTGGCACCCAAAATGATACGAGCGAACGGTGACGGAAGCAAGCGAATGCAAGCGAGATTTCAATTGAAGCTTCAAGTATTAACAACGTGGATTTTGAATTTTTTATTTCAGAAGAACTTAAACGTACCTACATCAAGTAAAAGGAATTGTTGTAGTGGATTTTATTTATTTTGGGATAGATATCTGAGAGTAAGAACAGTACTAAAGATATTCCCAACATAATCTGTTACTTCTCAGAAATCACAAAAAGACAATCATACGAATAACTATTTGTTTATGCCAAATTTCAATACTGTTCAATACGATTAGAAATTAACAATGATTCATATTTTCTCTTACTGTTTTACCTGTTTTTAAACAACTGAATCAAATTGCCAAATAGTTGCGGTAATAGCCAGTTACGGTAACATATTAAGGGCCTTGGGTTAGAAACAATTACAAACAATGCTCGACGTATCTGTTGTGCGTCTTTATTATCAATTATTTCTCCACCTCATTTGTCCAACATAAGTACTCAAGGTTATCAACCTTACAATAACAAAAGTTATCGAGACAAAACGTACCAACGTTGTGGTTCGCCCCAAAGAAGGTTATTTTTGGAAGGTTTTGTTTCTCCTTCTCTAGGTATTAATAATACTCTATCAAGGTACTCAACCGTATTAGCGAAATGGGCTGGACATTCACAAAGTAGATGCTCTGCTGTTTCTATTTTTGGATTATCTTAGGTTTGGAGTGTTTCTCCCGTAAGACTCTATCTGATTCTTTAGCTGTTCAAAGTGTTTATTGATGTGGTACCTCGTGAGACAACAGTAGGGTTCTGGTCCAAGGTATGGAGTCGTTTCTTCTTTTTTGGCAAGGCTGTTTTCTCAGTTTCTGGTATACTCTGGTGGCCTGAAAGCCCCATTAGGGTTACTTTGTTTCTTCTAGCTAGTGCTTTTAGTCTTTGTTTTAACATTAATTTCGACGTGTAATTAATTTTAGGACCTTCATGGCCGCTTTGCAGTCTGAGAGATTAAGAATGTCCTTTTTAGAGAGGTTTCTATCCAAATATATTTAAAATATGTCAATAGTCCTTATTGATTGCTAACATAATAAATTTCACATATCTAGTTTAATATAGATATTAACTTATCAGATTCTCGTTCCTATCATCATTGTGATTCAATGTTTTAAATATATTGTAAAGAACATTTGTAGATTTCAAGAGAACTGTTAGTAATGGAGAATTACGAACATCAGACGATTATAGATATGAGGAAAATAACATCGTATATGACATATTCAGTTGTTTCATATACTTATGAAAAGAAAATGAACTAAGGGAGTTCTATAATGAGAACAACTTATATACATAAGTAATTAAAGATATTCCACCTATATGAAAGCAATCATCATATAATTAGAAATCTACAGATGACAGAAATTGTGAAACATTATAAAATTTATAAAGACCTAAGACGTGATATATTTTGTGGAATAGGCAATATAGATCAAGTAAAATTAAATAAGTTTCTCCATTATTCTTCATTATCTATTAGAAGACCGCAAGTACTTCCCAAATAGTGAAGAGATCCAATAATTAGCTTTTCTTTAGTGTTGATATATTTTCGTGTAAATAATCAAGAAGATTCATAAGACAAAGTTTAATATTGCTGCTTGGAAAAATGATCAAATCGAGTAATTATTGATTTGTACCGATTTATATAATTATATGTCTTTTTCATTATATTGACTTCGTGAACAAATTGTGTGGTATCATAAATCAGTTGGGAAAATGTTTTCGTTGTTCTATTATTGTTCTATTATATATTGTAGGATTCACATAGCTACTTTTAATTTTTATGAAACAACACTTGATTCTTATTACTCCACTTTAACAGTTTATCGATATAACAGTTTATCGATATAACAGTTTAATTTATTATTCTCAATATCCTTTTTTATTGGAGATTTGCTTTCTACTGCTACAGGTATTTTATATCTACAGCGACAATCGATCTCCAGGATTTAACCCAGGAAGCTTAATGGATATGTGTTATCTATATGACCAGCTTCATTTATTTAATTTAATATTTTTATGATTATTTCCATATTTGATCCCTTACGAGGGAACGCGCGTTAAAGTGTGAATGTAGATCCGATTTGCATATTTTCTGAGGGGTCGCGCTTCGCGTTTTGACCCAAGCTAAAGAGTCTGCTAATGTGCAAAAGCGGCGTAGAAATAACAAACTCCACACGCGCGCAGTACTAAGTTGCCTGCAATCCGCCGTCAAGAACAGTTGAGTTTATACTATTACGGTTTCATTATATATTTGAATGTACAAAATGACCGTAAATTGAACAAACGAATTAGAAATATATTATTAGAGTAAATCAAGTTTTGTTGCACATAGTTTGGAGAAACAGGAATATAAACTGGAAAATCATAATACTCGTCAACCACCATCTTGAAAAATGCCACTGTATTAGAAAGTAAGTAATCTATACAACATAGTTTGTTTCGTATTTGTTTTGCAGTATCAGTAGTGAACGTTTTTAGTGAATTTTTCACCATCGAAAATAATGGTCATCGTTATGAGATACAATATTTTTATTTGAAATACCTTAGCAGAGTTAAAACGGGGCCGTACGACCTGTGAAGACCAGCAGCTAGCAGACATAGTAGGCATTTCAAAAATTGCGTTACATCGCATATTAACGGAAAATTTGCACCTGAGAAAGCTGTGCGCGTTTGCTCTCAATGGACAAAACGTGAGTCCATCACTATACAGCCAAAACTGGAGAAAATCGAAACAATGGACTTATGAGGAGGAACTGGCTCCAAATAATCTTGAAAAAAGAAACTATCAACGTCGAATATTATGAGAACCTATTGCAACGTTTGAGCGAAGAAATCTAGCAAAATGGCCGCATTTAGCTAGCGAGAAAGTGTTGTTACATCAAGACAATGCATCAGCTCACAAATCTGTTATTGCAATGGCCAAAATTGATGAATTGAAGTTTGAATTGTTACCTCATCCACACTCTTTGCCAGATTTAGTTCCCTTGGATTCTTTTCTGTTCTCAGACTTGAGAAAATGACTCGGTGGTCAAAGAGTTCCCAACATCAAAGAGGTGATATAGGTAAGTTAATTGCTATTTTTAGGAGCTTTCCAATTCTTGTTATGAAAAAAATATCGAACTTATTGAACATCGCTAGAAAAAATATGTGGAGCTGAAAGGAGATTACAAAATTTTCATGTTTTTTTTGTTGTGCCAGGTATATCTGGAAAAATTCTTGTATTCTGTGAACACAATTTTTATCACTGCGAATGTGAAGCCACAAAAAACTTGCGATTTTTTCCGCCATCCACTATCATGAATCGCGCTTGAATGTTAAAAGTCTATATGGAAAATATGATTCTCTTCGTGACCAACCAAATTTGGTGACTTAATGATTTTCATAATCATCTCGTTGACTTATTATTGTATATTACGTATTACGAATCTATTATTATTATATGATATTTCTTATGTTTATCATTTTTATTCATATAAGTTGTTTTGTAAGCGGAATTCAATTGAACTAGCTTCTTAATTGATGGTTTAAACTTAACAATATATGGCTTTACTGAAGTAATTGAATATCGCATACCTATTTCGGTGGAAATTTGTCCTAAAAGGAATATTCATTTTTATTGCTTTTTTTTACAATCGAGAATCGTTCATGGACATCCATAGAATGGAAATCATTAATTGTTATGTTATCGGAATAAAAAAAAATAACTGCATTTACCTAAGACAGACAAGAAATAAACTTACTATATTGCTAAGAGTCAATTACTTCAGTTTCCGAACATCAATTAAAGTGATCTGGATTATATTCCGAATATTCAGATCTCGATCGTGTCAACCCAATCATAGTTTTCGAAAAGTCTTAATAGGGTTTTTCGGAAACTATGACACGGGATCAGTGGGATCAACTGATTGCTAAAACCAGATTTGAATTAGAATTATTGAACGTCGGGTTCAGCTATCATCCTATATTTGATCTATATGACCTCATTTTTGTCTGTCAATGCTTCCATGGTACTCCTATATTATTCCATTTTTATATTTCTGTGATAAAGGACCTTTATTCAATCATATAATGGATTATAGCACGAACTAGACCACAATAAATCGCACTATAACAACCACTAAAGTGTCATTCCGACACAGACTCTTCCACATATGCATATACAGTGCTTTTCAGATAAAAGTATCCACCTTTAATAACTTTTGTAATACTGGTATTTAGAAAAAATTCAAAAACACGTCAATTTATGTTGGAAGGGGCAAGCATTATGGCTTATTTAAACTTACTGGAAAAGCCACCCCCTCACCCCTAGCAGCATCCCCTTTATTTTTTTAAATTACTTTTCATATTTTTTATGTAAAATTTGGATACTCCTATTTGAGCTGATTCCAAAAATATATAATACTTGTAGGTTAAAGTGGTTAGTTTATGAGATAAACAATTTTTCTTTTAAGAGCACAAATTTTACTTATTATTTACTTTCACCTTATTTGCCTGTACTAAAATGGGTTGTACAACAGTTCAAACACATTAATCTTTTTAACTGTGCTATTTATTCTACTTAAAAAATCCAAACAACAAAAAACTCTACTTTTTATTAAAGTTTGACATTGTCAACTAGAATTTGTAGTCACTATTGATAGTGTAATTTGATACATTATTTATTTTGTTTCTCTGAAATGGTTTACTCTTTGCAAGAAAGAATTGAAATTGTAGGTTTATACTACCAAAATAATAATTGTGCAAGAGCTGCTGCTAGAATATTTAACGAATTACATGACGGAAGACATGCAACTCATAAGTATGTAATTCAACTGATGGAGAAATTTACCACAACAGGGTCTGTTTGCAATAAAGTGCATAAGCGAGAGGGACTCGTAAATAACGAAGCAATCCAAGTGGCAATTTTAGGGCAAGTCAGCTTAGAGGCTCAACAACCCCAATCGTTGTCAACAATAAGTAGAGCGATCGGTGTTTCATCTTCTACAGTTTTCCGAGTTCTACATAAATTCAAGTACCACCCATACAAAGTTAAGTTGGTGCATGAGTTGAATGAAGATGATTTTGATCGTCGTCTAGAGTTTTGCGAATCAATGACGCAAATTATCAATAACAATCCACAATTGTTAAACAATATTTGCTTTTCTGATGAATGCTCATGGTCATTAAATGGCTTAGTAAGTAGGCATAATTGTAGATATTGGGCTGAAAGTGATCCACATATTATGCGTGAATTCCATACACAACATCCCCAAAAGTTAAACGTTTGGTGTGGTATCCTAGGTGACCACATTGTCGGACCTTTCTTCATCAACGGAAATTTAAATGGTGAATCATATCTTGAGTTACTCAGGGAAGGGGTTGACCCACGTATTACAACAATAATAGAAAATGATGATAACCTTTCCGAAGATTTACTGGTATTTCAACAAGACGGAGCTCCCCCACACTATGCTATGCCTGTCCGACAATTTTTAAACGAAACATTCCCCGCTCGTTGGATAGGTAGAAGGGGGCAGATGATGGAGTGGCCACCTAGGTCACCGGATTTAACACCCCTAGACTTCTTTTTATGGGGGTATTTAAAAACAAAAGTTTATGCTACCCAACCAGAATCTCTGGATGATTTACGAGAGAGGATAGAAAATGAATGTCGACAATTAAATCCAGCCGTATTAAGCAATGTCAGAGAGGCATTTCAAAATAGATTATACCATTGTATGGAAGTGAATGGTACTCATTTTGAACACTTATTGTAACTTCATAATAAATAGCACAGTTAAAAAGATTAAAGAGTTTGAACTGTTGTACAACCCATTTTAGTACAGGCAAATAAGGTGAAAGTAAATAATAAGTAAAATTTGTGCTCTTAAAAGAAAAATTGTTTATCTCATAAACTAACCACTTTAACCTACAAGTATTATACATTTTTGAAATCAGCTCAACGAGGACTATCCAAATTTTACATAAAAAATATGAAAACTAATTTAAAAAAATAAAGGGGATGCTGCTAGGGGTGAGGGGGTGGCTTTTCCAGTAAGTTTAAATAAGCCATAATGCTTGCCCCTTCCAACATAAATTGACGTGTTTTTGGAATTTTTCTAAATACCAGTATTACAAAAGTTATTAAAGGTGGATACTTTTATCTGAAAAGCACTGTATATGCATTTCACATATGTAGGCTGTCTAAAAATGTTCAAAAATGAGAAAATGCTTAAATAAGTATGTAATACGCATTTAGCATGGAATCACCTCTTCAGTTATCTGAGTAATCTGCAATAAAATTACAACCATAGTACAGTTGAGTACGAATAACTCATTTTTATACACTGGAACGAGCATTTACCAAAGATACACCCACACACGGATTTTACGAGTCTACTTATTTTCCATAACAATAAGTCATTTATATAGTGCAAAGCTTAAAACTACAGTAATCGCAAGAGTAAGCAAAAAACAACCAGTCAGCTGGTCACATTTATCCACTCTTATCTAGTATAGAAAGTATCCATATGGCTATTACAATTTTCTTACTATAATGAACGTGATCTAGATCACTTTCGGAATGTGAATTTTTTATCCGGTTAATCCGAGCATTGCCTACGAAAAACCCTTGTAATTGACTAAATAACTAATTTTCAGTAAGTTTTTTGCTACATCGAGTTTGAATTAAAAAGTTCTTGGTATTTGAAATTTCATAACTTTAATATCAAATTAACTTCTTAAATCGATTTCCTATATACTAATTCATTAGTGTTGATTGTTTGTTATATCCACCGTTGTGAATTCCACATTTTATATTTTGCTTCTATGATTTTTCTGTATCAGTCTTTTATAATATATTGTGAATGGATCCGTACTATGAAACTACTTATTTCAATAGGTACGATATCAAAAATTAGCCATTTTTTGCATCCTTTTTTAATAACAAACCTACAAATATTTTAATTATTTATTCAAAAAATAAAAATTAGTTCGGTTAACAGGGGAAGAATTTATTTTCTAGTGAAGTTTACTTGTGAGTTTGTAATTACAGTTTAAATTTATATATATTTTTGATTCTTTAACTTTGTTCGCTTCTAATACCAAACTATTAGATTCAACTAACTAGATTTTGTAATTATTTTCTACACTTAACCTGAGTTAATATATTTTTTTTGTTAATCAGGTTTCTAGGTACATCAAATCCTACAACAGAACGACTTTCTGTGTTTGATGATGTAGGTAACTTTCTTCAATTTCAAGCAAAATTAGTATCAGTAGCAATAGCGCAATGACATAAATTGCGCCCAAATCTCCTTATTTTCTTACATTTTTTTATGCTACTCAATTCATTATGTCTCTAAACTTTTACTTCTCTAGTAAATTTGGTCACCATTATTTGTAGCTCCTTTGTAGCTAATTCACGTTCTTGTATATTTTTTAACTGCTTTGAAAATAAAATACCGACATCCTAAAAATACAGAAAAAAAATTAAATTTCCATATCAAAGATCCAATTTCACAAAATAAACAACAAAATGCTTGAACTTCAAATACAGATGATCGTCAGAAAATATCAAAGCGTTTTATTAATTTAAAGTACATTCATGACTGAGCTTGGACAACTGAGCGACTGATAAAAAACTATAAAGGCGAAAAATAGCGTTAAAAATCATCTAGCTTCGTTTTGTTTTATTTTGATAAGTCATTAGAGTTCTAAACACAATGAAGCCTACAACATGGAAATAATGGTTGAAATGAATGAGTTTTCCTCTATACTGATTCCATATAGTATCGCATCACGTATAAAATTCTGCATAATACAAAAGAGTTGCCTGAAAATTTTCTGACTCGTACGTGCCCGTTGTTATCAATATAAGTGGTCAAAATATTATCTCTATGATTTCGGTCATTTTGTATGTAAAGTATCTGTTTAACGATCGTATAAGTGACTCGTTTTTGACATTTCTGTAAAAAAGGTAGATATTGAGAATTGAGCTATAATTAATTATTTGTTTTGAAAGGCAATACACCTACGCCAATGAAAAAGGAGATAGACACTTTATACTGAGACTCCGCATAATAATTTACGAATGTAAAATTTTGATTACGAGTGATTTTTAGGATAGTCATAGGATTGAGTTTAATGAATTTATAAAAAGGTAAAACAATTACAGCGAAGTATTACGCATTATTTCTTCATGAGGTAATTGCTATGGCTAAAAAAAGCACTTCGAATTGATGGACCATCCACGATATTCACCAGATCTAGCACCCAGAGACTTCTTCCTGTTTCTTAACTTCAAATTTTTACTTTCGTGATGTAACTGCAAAATTTACGATTGGTAAAAATCGAAAAGAATAAAATGTATACCCATGAAAAAAAAATAATTTAATGGGAGATGTGGCTTCCTGTAACCGATATGGTATATCCTCAATTAATGATTGTAGATAATATTGATTATCCAAATCTATATTTAAGAGAAATAAGTCTTGCAGATTAACTAGAGGTCTTTCTTCAAAGATAAACTCGAATCTTTTTTGTTATTTGATTTTGATCTGTATTGTCTCCTGGTCAGTTTAAAACGGGATTATCCCTTTCCTGGAGATACTCTTTGATGTTGCCTTGTCCATAGGTGTTGTGATATCCAAGGATAAACTAGTTGCACATTTTCAGATTTCACTCTTTCACAAAAATAACATCAAACATATTTCTATAGGATAAAAACCCGAACTACACAGTTGCCCGTTTAAAAAGGAAATATGTACTTCATCAGTAAGAAATGAAGAGTGATGACCCCACATGTCTTAAATATATCTACCTAACTGTTAGTTATAGTCTCTCTATTAGTAATAATTCCTTACGACCACTGTATTCCATACCACTGCAAAACAGAACCTTCTCCAAATTTGTCAATATTTTCATCTATAATTTGTTAAGCTTCGTGAAGAGTTGCTGCAGTTATCAATAATCTAGTAGTAGTCCATTTTAAACCAGAGGTAATTCCTGTTTAAGGATCATGTATATTGATGAGTGGATCCAAGACCAGGTTAGTCTTGGTCATACTTTTGTAGGGTCCAGTGTTGGTTTCGGTTTTGGTACTATACCAAAACACTTGCACAATTTTTTATCAGATTTTCATTGAAGGCAATTAGTCGAAGAAAATTCATAATTTATTTGTTGATAATTATATGAAATCAACAATTTTCACAAATATTTTTCTGCTCTTATTATTGATCATTCATGTTTATGAATAATAAATTTTTTATTTATTCATCATTGCAATAGAATTAGAATAGTATGTATACAACGTTTCTATATAACTATTTTTTTTTTCTCCTTCAGTTTTTAAAATCTCAAATATTTACATTCCTTTTCGAACATCTATGTGATTAGCATAAGCCAAGATAATGCCTCCATTTAACCATTCCATAAGAAATTTTCTTTCTACATTCAAAAAATTTGAGCTCTAGAATAATCAGCAATATTTGAAGAAATTCAAATTGCAAAATAAAAAAAGCATGGCCCCAAGAGTCTTGCATGCTCTTTCTTGCTCTCACGTGGGTCTGGTAATAGTAGAGCTGAGTATCACATAAATCTTGCACTGCTTGATCTTGGGCTTGTGAACCTAAAGCTGTATTTGGTCTCGGTCTTGCTTTTTCTGCAAAAACAAGATCAGGTTTGCAAGACGGAGACCAGAGTCACTTATCACTAACCACGTAACGTCTTCAATAGAAAATATTCTTATATACACCACTATTGTAATTCAACACAAACTGTGTACTTTTTAATATACAAAAAAAATCTTTACCAATTTTTTGTTCCGCTTTTAAATTTATTAGATTCCCTGTCATGTTTACTACAAATTGATTGCGAGTATTAAAATTTAGAAAAATTTTTAAACCGAAAGACACAAGACATCGGTTTCCCAAAGATTCTTACGAAACTTAAATATGAAAATAAACTTTATAACGTTAAAAACAATTTTAAATTATTTGAAGAGCACATTCTATAGCGCTGTTGATTAAACGAACGTATTTTCGAATACTTATGATGAAAAACACATTTATCAATCTCATCACGTATTTAAAAGCTATATTCAATGTAATAATAAAAACAATACAAATTATATTTACTGATTGAATTTATTCAGTCATTCATTTTATTTGCACATTGCGTACACGTCTACACATTTTTCAAATATTTTCCATCTTAAAAAGGAAACTACACCATTCATCATTAGAGTTTTCTTCGCATTCGTTCTTATATACTGAAAGGAAATTGTTCTATTCAAAACTTTTGAGAAAAGACGCTTTCATGGCATCCATTTTCACAACATTCGTGAGAGCAATGACCAACTGACAAGTGTAATTGATTCATGACTTCTATTTTCGCAAATATACCAACAACTTTTCAGTCTGAAGTGGAAAAACTGGAATCTCCAAAATGATGAGTGATTCTTTTGAATAAATTCGAATTTTGAAGTCTACATTTGATGTGCTGATGAAAAGGAAGCAAGTTAAACTAAAGATAATTTTTTATCCGTCAGGAAACATTATAAATAAAATAAATAAAGATTTTTGTCATAACGAAATCATTGTTGCAAATATGGGTCGTGAACCCGGACCTGTCCGGCTATAGTGGAATTCTAAAATTCGGCAGCTTTCTATTATCCTTTTACTAAACTGCGAAATTTGTTTGATGATTATTTCGATTGTTTTTTTTTTGAACTAATTTCTAGGAAAGTCTATTTATTTATTTGTTTTGCTTCTTTATTTTCTAGAATTTTTGAGAACTTTAGAAATGTAAACGAAATTGTTTAGCGCAGTTTAGTTAGTTTATAATAAATAGTCATGAGTGAAAAGAGTTAAATAGAAAAGTAGCCGAAAACTTTAAATAAATTATAAGTTAGATAACTGTAGTATGAAGTGAGTGAAAAACCGTGGTTATATATTCACCCCATTGATAGTATCAGTGTAAATAAATAAGAAAAACACTACATTATATATTCGGATAAGCAAAATTTTACTTCCATGATATTTGAATTTGGTGAGGTTGAGTTGATTTCATTTATTACTCAATTATCTTCCATTTTGTGCTTACCACGGTTTCTCTTTGTATTCTATTTCTCTTCGTGTCCACAATTTAATCTTTGTTCATGTCCTAAATATTCGAAATTATATTGTTGTATCAACTTAGAAATATCATTAGATATTCTTCTCTCCTCTTCAATTATCCATGGTAACTTCATCATTCATTGCAGCCCAATTGATTATGTCCATAATTGATAAAACTGAATATATATTTGTTGAGCTCATCTCTTATAGTATGTGTTATCCTGGACCATTATTTACGAAAAATTTCTTTTGAAATGAACTCCTCTACAGTGCCTCTACTATTCATTATATTTCTCAATATTTTGATAATAAGGATAAGTCGCTCAAATTTACCAAATCTTTAAAAATATGTAAAACAAATTTCGATCGCATTTAGAATAATGTGTATAGGTTGTGTAATTATTTGTTGTAATTTTTTATAGATTTTTCAATATTTATTGTCTAGTGCTGTCATTTGAAACCTTCACCGATGACTTCATAACAATTTAAGATTTACTTTACTATGTAAATATTTTGAAACCTAAAAAACATGCTTCAGTAACAAACTAAACAAAAATATATAATAATTTTTCGACAATTCAATTAAGGGTAGAAATATCATTACGGTATAGGAATGTGTAGATTGCTTGATGTAAACATTTCACTTTAATGGATATTAAGATAATAGAATTATTATGAATTCATCTTGAAAAGCCCTGCATGCTCTTATTCATTAATCCTTTTTTGAGTATTAAAACATTATTCTCTAATTTTCAAGTTTCAAGATAAAATTAAAAGGTTCAAAAGATCAAACGGAATATAAAAAAGCATGGAGAAAAAAGGATGTATGACACAACCCTCAATCAAACAGTCATATGCTTCACGGTTATCTGGCTTTGGGTTGGATGACAACAATCACTGAAAACACTAGTGAATAAGCCTTTTCTAGAACTAGTTTCTCAAATACTACTGCACATATTCATAAATGTAACGTCGTAATACGTCGACTTTACATCCTACAGTATATCATTTTGGAAATGTAATTAACACTAAATGGAAGCTGGAAGCAAATTAGAATAAATTCAAGGATATAGAAAGGAGTTAGGAAAATTGAAGGGGAAAAACTTCCATGAGACTTTTCAAATGTCTGCTAATGAATCATTGAATCAATGATTTGGAGAAGTTTTGAAAAGTCAATTAAAGGATGTTTAGTACGGAAATTAAGTTATATCAAATGTTAATTCTTACATTTATGATAACCTATCAATAATAATTATTATACAAAAAATTGAAAACAATAAGATTGGTCAATCATTGATTATAAAATAATGAATACTAATAAGAAAAGTCTCACAATATGTATGAACGAATTCGTGAAACTATGAGTCCAACCTGCAAAATATGAATATTTACGTCATCACAATGCCGTAGTACATTCAACTAAAAAATAAACAGTTGTAAAGCCGTCATCAATACACTATGAATATGATGTACTATACTAGTTCCTTTAGAAATGAAACATATTTACACTCCTACTGGTTAAACTTCATTATTATCCCTACTCAGAATTATACTTGCTCGATGCCATAATTTGAAGTAAATTTTCTTGAGCATTGAAGAAGATAACGTAGTTATCGAAACAAGCGTCGGACATTATAATTTTGAGGCGTATGAATATCATTAACAACATCAGAAATTAAACTGTCCATTCTTCATAGGATTTTGGATATACCAAGTGTTTTAAGTCATTGTGTACAGATAATATCTTGCTCAATTGACAGGAGGTTTGGAAATAAAAAAAACTGCTAATGCCCATAAATACTCCTCTTATGTCATATAACAAATAAAAGCACTGAGGTTGATAGCTCCCTGTTTTCCTAAATATTGTCATTGAAAATTGAATGTTATTCTATTGGTAATACAACAATACAATGGTATTATCATTCTAATAATTCTATAAACCAAGAAAAAACTACAGCAAGTGTATGAAATTATTTCCTATATAATCTACGCAAAATAAAGAACTTGTTAAATGTGTTCTTGTGTAAACTCCCTAAATCTGTAATCTGTTGTAACATGCATTTTTAAAGTCATCAAAATCTTTGAGATAAATGTACTAAAAGAGTAAAAAAATGTGGGATCTACAAAACGCGAAAGCCAAGCTAGGAGTCTAAAAGTTTATACGGAAAATGTTGATGGAGCTACTCCTCAATATCTACAATATGAGATTGAGTACTGTTCACAATATTTTATTCCATTTTATCAAAGAAATAGTTTCCAAACCTACAGTTTATTTGTCAGCAAAAAAATTTAATTTGTACATCAAATTGTTTGTGAAGATTTCTCTGAAGGATAAGTATAATAGGCATTATTTGAATTTACTGCACCCATGTTATGGTTGAGTTTTTCATCATTCCAAAAGGATTCGACACAAGAACCATTATAACACCAACTAAACGAACAAAATCAGAATTGCATTTCGAATAAAGAGATCTCAATTCTTGAGCTTATTCTCAAAAGGAACTATCCAAATCAATTTATTTCATTTTCAAATAATTTTGGCAATTGAAATGATATCTTGCCTGATAACATTCATACTTTCATTAAAATGGTGTAGACAAAATTTGATCGTCAGAATGGGAAACACATTTATTCAGACTTATTTTATCAATTCCTTGTCAAAAGACCGTAGTGTTTAAAATATTTCTAAATAAAGTTAAAGAGGGAGAGAGAGAGAGAGAGAAATGTTTTATTTTCAAAAAATTGTTAGAGTAGAGAAGGCACTTTCCAGTAAATATGCCCTAAAATTATTGCAGAATACGGGAAAAGATGATATCGATTTGATTTCAATTGGCTAGTATTCTGCATTTTTTGCATTGTAAAATATTGAGCACTCAACTAATTCTGAACGTGGAGTGGGAAGGTCGTGCTCCGCGTTCCTAAGTGGATAGTCTTTCAACGATCTTTCTGAAATTGGAGAAGCGTGCTTACGAATTAGGCGAACAGATTCAAAGATTCAAAATAGAAAAGGAAGAGTCAGAATTTTTAATCTTCTAAAGAAGTCTCTGCACTGAGCCCTGCTGTTTAGTCCGAGTAAATATCAAACAACTCTCTTTTATAGTTTGAAGATTCGCTCAAATTGAGTCTCACCATACGTACCCCAGAAGGGAAGGGCATATCGGAGATGTTACTTAATAAGTGCATAATAGACTGTTAAGGAAATGGGTAAGTTCAGTTCTTTGGAAACTGATCTCTATGCAAAACAGGAGGAACTTTTTAAATAAGGTGACAATAAGTAACTCCCACTTCGAGGAATTGTCCACAACAACCCCTAAAAATTTTACAGATTCAACGACGTCATTGGTGGTGTTATTTAATAAAAAAGGCTGTAATATATTTTTATATGATAAAACTTTGGTTTTAGAAACGTTTAGACATAGAATATTATAATCACACCATGATTTAAGGATGATTAGATCACTAGATATGATTCTATGAAGTGCCGTGAGATCAGGGTTGCTCCAAGAGAAACTAGTGTTGTCTGCAGATAGACTTATTATAGCACTGATTTATAGATAGGTGATGACGTTTATAAACGGAAGAAACAAATAGGGCCTACTACTGAGCTTTGGGGCACTCCACATTCTATCTAGACTCCAAGGATGTGTCATACCGTTCTATTGATTTGGAATAAATACTTTTCTCTAATAACAATGTAAATTTTTCGATCACTAATCTCTCGTGATTAATTTTAGCAAATATAATCTTACATATTGAAACGTTAAGATTTATGTCTATGAACAATAATTGTAGCAATCATTGATAATAATACTTGTAGGCATACAGACCTTATCTGATTGACAAAGAAATAAATTTGCACTCATTTCATATGTTCCTTGAGATACACCGTTTTATCTCCTTATGAACTGAACTTGACATGACATTTGTCATTTTCGTTATTCTCAAATGATTGAAGACTGATGAAAAAATTGAACAAAAATAAAAGAGCCCTAGCTACAACTCTTTTTCTAATGACACGACAAACTGTAATCCTAAAGTCCTTGGCTGAAGACTGTTATTGAGGATTTTACAGTCGGCATCAATTAAAGTATATTATATTTCCATCTATATTGAAGTTGAATTAAAATAAATGAAATATTGTAAAAAGGAAAATCGAAGTAATTAACGTCACTTTCACAGAATAAAACTATATTAGAACAAGATTATGCTAATTAATATGAATTGCTGTGAGCAATATAGTTTTAGAAAAAAATCGCATTATCTGCGTATTAAAGAATTAAAATATCAGTATTTTTTGTCCGATGTATAGTTTACAATAATTATTCATCATAATTCAAAAAATCTGGTTTTATGCTTCTTTGTCAATCAATACATTCATTCTTCAAGATACCACACCCAACGCCCGATATAAAATTAGTTGTTCCTCAAGGTTCTTTCCTGTTTTTGAGTTATAGACCGGTTATCCCCAAAAATATACTATATTGCGAACATATAAAAGTCAATGGGAATGATTTCGAAGGCATACAGTTTTTCGAGCAGTCGAAATAGGTATTCAATTACAATGAAGGTAAGATCATGTTTTATATTTGATTACAAATAATTCATGTTTCGTGCTTTAATACGAATATTAAAAGCTATACTAAATATTTTGATATAATCGCAGCATTTTACAGTTATTTTTTTTCTTTTTTCCTCATTATCAACTGTAAAATGTGTTATGTTTATTTTGGCACCTTTACCAAATTATTACAAATAAAGGATTCATATGAAGTTATGAAAAATTCTAGTCAATATATTTAAAGGATACAGTACTATTCATAATTCTCCATCCTCTTTCGGAGGATTATATTTAAACTTGTGAAAACTGGAACTTAAAATTCAAGTTCCGCCTCTCTAGAGTTGTTGAGTAAACTGATTATTTTTGTTTCCTATAATTCTGTACACAATAAGGTTCATTGTTCATTCAATACCTTACGATATATTTGTATATTTCGTTTAATTTTTGTGAACCGAAATGGTACGTGCCTTAGGAATTAATTGAGACATAACATTTATAGAGTGAAACGAATTTTTGATGAGAGGCTTCTTCGTAAATTTGAAATGGGTAGTATTAATGATGCAAAACTATCTGGCAACCGCGGATATTTGAGATGTATGAAATTGATATACTGGCAGAAGTCATAGTAAATCCTACTTTTTCAACGGCTCAAGTTGCACCTAACTGTGAAGTGAAGTGCAGAACCTAGGTTTATGAGAGGAAAAAAAAATTTATCTATGAAATCATCAAAGCTCGAAGGAAATATGAACAAGAAAATGAAACAGCCTACATCAAAACGATTTACCTAAATGAAAGTGTGAGGTATTGGAGTGATGTGAATTCTCACATGTTCTGTGGAACACATACTCATTTGCTCGATGTTGGGGTATCCCAGGAAACCAAATCGTTCCATCTGTTTTTTGCAATACTAATTCAACTGGCTACATTTATCGGTTTATGTTACAAAATTCAACACAGTCGTTAATTTGTGAAATAGAGGAGATAATCTAGATGAATTCGATAGTTTAGAAATAACATACGAGAAAGATAGTGTATATACACACTATTATAGAACAGTTAGACGGTATGTGGGTAAGATATATCGTTGTAGATGTATTGGATGACAAGATTCCATTGAATAAACGCAAATAAGATTGGTTTATTGAATAGGATTTTTTTCGTTTACCATTGGGTTACATTTGAAATTATTTGTTACAATGAAATTGTGACATTATTTTTGATAAATACCAACCAAGTGAATAACCGTTATTATTCAGTTTCTACATTTTTCTAGTTTAGGTTCTCTCTTTCCAAAGATAGGACAGGTGAAAGAGACTTTCGAATAACGCTGTGTATATAAATATATGAATGTATTTTTTATCCTTTTATTTTGTACCAATATTATCTAAATGCTTTATTTTAGTGAACTAAATTCCTACACTTTATTTCATCTGAACATTAATAATATTACTAAAAATATAGTTTTATTACCACTGAAACGCTTATGGTGATAATGAGAACACTACTTTTACAAAATTTCTACCCATTCCAAAGAGATATGTATTTTACATTTTCTTTCCCACTAACAATTTCAAAACAATAACAGTTCACAATTTTATGGGATATATGAATGAACCATTTTATCTCCACGTTGTAATGTCTTTGAATTATTGCTACTAAAATGTGAAGAATGCTTTTTTATTGCTTGTCGTAAATTAATTTTGAATAATGTATATATACTATGTGCATATTATAAACGAACGGACTGCTCGTCAAAACGAAAAATTTCGGTATAGTTTGGCAGGAATAATCAACCACGATAAATAACTGATTCTTTCTTCATTTGCCATTGATTCACAATAAGAACAAAAAATCTAATTGTAGTTTGATTCCGAATCAATCTAGTGACCAATCGCATGCGCACTTTTGAAACTCTCGTTCTTGTGTCGATGAGTTCTCGGGTCTTGTTGGACGATTACACAGAAATGCAAATTTAGTTGTTATTCAGTGAAAAATACATGGCGGATTTTCGATGCCAGTGCCCTCGATGGTACGTGGCAGAATCAATCTATTTTCGCGGTTATAATATTTACATACATTTTCAACAGAATAAAACAGTAGTTCAGATAAACATATCGTACATCATTACAATGATATAGTACTGTCATCTTGGGATTCAACAGGAAAATATTGCTATGAATACAAGTGAGCCAAAGAACATAAATTTTGCTGATGAATATATATATATATATATATATATATATATATATATATATATATATATATATATATATATATATATATATATATATATATATCAAGGTACGTTATAAGGTTTAAGTCGATCTGACCACCATCATAAGTCATAAATGTGAAATATGCAACTGCAAAGGTTGTAGAGACTTCTTCTGTACATAGAAAGAGCAAAAGTTTTGTCTTGTACAGTCCATGGCTTGGTGTACATTGTCTATGAATACATAAATAATGAATCCTTTTAGTACATTATTATATACAATTTCTCACATCTTTTCAATGTCTTTAACTGCTCTTTGTTATTCTTCAAATTGTTTTTCAATTTTGATATGTTGACTGTTGTATTCTGATGAATTTGATACATTACCATTTCCCTAGGTGTTAAATTTTTCTCACTAGTTCCAGTTACAGTAAAAAAATACGTTTTTTGTTTGACAAAACTCATAATTTTCTCTATAATAATATCTGAATTGAGAACTCTAATGGCTCTTCTATAGGGGTATATCTATAGGGGTATATTGCTAGATGTTCAGAAAACAACACACGACTATCATCTCAGTGTCTACTATATCTATACCACCTATACCACTATATTTACAGCATATGAATGTTCTCGGTTCACTTTACGGTCATTAACTTTGGCGTAACTGTAATCTTCATAGTAGGAATAGCTTTATACTTCAAATGTTTTCTATTGAAATTTGTAAAATCACTTTCCAGAAAATTACTATCACACAAGCAATAACTTGATGATGAGCTTTGAATCTGATGAAATTCTTCTCATTTAACACACACATTAGGAAAGCGTTTGAGAAATTTAAACCAATGATTATTTATCTGACAATTGACATGACACATTGTTATTACACAAGCGCCACTATTGGTAAGTGGCAGAACTATATTTGTGTCACTGAAATTAAGATGCAAGTTGACCTTCTTATTGAGTATGTTCCATGGATGACTAATAATTGGGTATGGTTGTTCGTGCGTAATACCAAAAAGTAGCTTAATCTGGTATCAGATGCTATATTTGATGGCTTGTTTTTTCAAATGGAATATCCAATGTTTAGAAAGTACCTATCGATTTTAACTAAAAAATCTGTCGTGAAAAGATGAGAGCTTGAATAAATATGTAGTAGATGGTTTTTTTTTCTCATATTGTTCAAGAATAATATTCAATTTTGAATAACTGGTTTTAGTTACATCATATTTATGTTGGATTATAAAAGATTTTACATTGTCATGAATAGAAAAGGTATTAACAATATTATAATATATAATAAGTAGTTATAAACCCTAATAAAAATGAAAGAATATGTTCCAAAAACTAGAGCCATTTTTTTTAGATACAAGCATGTACTATTAACGTAAATGCAAGCAGCTAAAAGGAAAGTCCACATGAAATATTCACAAAACAGATTATTATTGTTGTTCAGATCAAAATTGTGCAAAAAAATTGAATAATAGCATCTGTATTTATTCCAATATAAGTGAGAAAGGACATCAAATTTTTGTAAATTGAAAACGCTGCATCAACTAAACATAAATTAACCTGTTATATACACGATTTATCTCACAAGTGAGTTTATATCAGACTATAGCTATGTAGTTTGGAGAACTGGGTGCGAAAAATATATGTATGTCCTGAACATTAATTTATTAAAACAACTTTTCTATCAATATGATAAACTTTGAAATAAACATTCTTTTAAGGATTGTAAATTAAATGAAATACAAATAAGAAGAACTATAAAGTTGAAAGCTAACTAAATGTAATTAGAAATATAACCTTTCATAATTTCTTTGTAAGCTTTAACGATAATTAAGCTTCTGCGTCTACGACGAAATAATTTCATATCATACATAATTAATATATGGTTTCAACACTACTTTACACCTTGGTTGTTTGTTCTTTAATTTTATTGCGATGTAGAATAAGCGTTTTCGGAAATTGAAACTAGATCGTCGATAGGTTTGCGTTGGTTTCTATAAGGACATCTTTGTACACGGGATTATCAGCCAGCAACCATGCCAAAGCTTCGAACACCTTATCGCGAGACATTGAAAATTTATGGGTAATATTAAAAGTCTCTAGATGCTCTGTAACAATTACAATTCCACAGTTATTCCGATCTTAAGGTCTTGAGCAAATAGAGCTGCTTTCAGTATATTGCCTATTTTTGCATTGTCTATCGATTCGTTTTAGCTATCGCTAAACTTATTTTTTCTAATCGTTGCCGCTTGTGGACATCGCTTTCATTAGCAATCTTCTCCTGTCCCTTCAATTTCGCTTTCTCTAAACATCGCTTTTTGTGTACTAGTTTCTTTTTTGTCCATGTTCCTACGAGTAAAGGACAAAAACGGTTTATCCCCATAGAAGTCCATTGTACAGGGATAAAGGCTTCAGTAGAGGGTTCGCCCTCGTAACCTGATGCACAATTTTAGCTAAATGAAATGTTTATACAACCTTATACTATCAGCCCTCGGCACGTGGTCACTTTGACATTCGTCTAATTAATCAGACACCAGTCAAATTCATAACAATTGGAAAGAGATTTTTTTCCTAATTTGTTGGAGTTGCATATTTACGCCAACCAAGATACTCGTCTAGACGAATCAAACAACTTGATGGGGTTGCATCGTTCAATTATGGAGTTCCTATGGCCAACTTTTAGCTACATAATCAGACCCTGGTTACCATGTAGTAAGTACTCCTCAAGACGAATCAAATGAGCCAAAACTTGATGGGATTGCGTCATTTAACTACAGAGTTCCTATGTCCACCTTCCAGCTGCATTATCATCCGATATATACATGCATCCAAAATTTCAGCTCAATCGAAAACCGTGGATTTAATTTAACTTGTAAGATTTGATTACAGACAACGGAAAAGCGGAACTAAATAAAAGCTAGTAAAATATATTCACACCATCTGCATGGATAATAATATTACATTCTAAGTAATCAATATGATTATGTATACATCTATCATTTTAAAAACAAGCCACTAAAAGTAATAAACTTATACTATAAAATAGGAAGATTTATTGAATCTGCCGATAATATTAGCAAAAATTAACACTCTCAGTTACATGATGATGGATGAGCCCATATATAACATTCTTTCTTTGAAGTTGATGAAAATGCCTCGAATTCGGATATATTTGAAAATAATAATTGCTTTTGTAAACATTCAAAGAACTTAATTAATTTTCTCACCTCCTCCAGAGCTGCTCTTTTTTACGTTTCCTTATGTTATATTTAGTACACGAACAATAAAAAATTCGAAAAGAAACCAAAACCAACACGGTTGATCGATAAACTACTTGAGGTCCCCAAATCGTTTGCGATAAATCAGCATACTGAATAGGTTTTATTTGAGCATGTGCATTACGGTTCTCCTAAATTGGTCACTAATTGGTTCGGAATCAGACCCGTGAATGAAGCTAATAAGTGGAATTAATAGTATCGGTAATCAACATCAGAAAAATAAATATTGTGAATATTTAGTATAACTAAAACAGCAGTTTATATTTGAAATAACAAATATGCTTAAGATATTTAGACGATTCTGTTAGATGATAATGTTTTTACGAAAATGTTTCTACATACAACGAATTTTCGATTGGATCAGTAGCAAAAATTTGGTGGCACAAATTTGGAATAATATGTAGTATAAAACTTTTGATAAAAATAATTGAAATTGATACAAATATATTTGTTTCTGATAGGTTATTTTCGTCGCACTTTTCGCCCTTGTGGCCTTTGCTTCAGGAGGAATAGTGGTTCCTTCACCACTTAGCTATTCGTATTCTCCGTTTGGATCCCTGGCATATTCTGCAGGTTTGGTTACTCCTTATTCATATAGCTATGCATCTGCACCACTGGCTTATGCTGCCACCCCTGCTATCCAGTCTGGGTAAGTTTCTCTGTTTTGAAATATATGTTCAGAGTTAATCAATGACAGCGGGTGAGAAATTAGAAAAGCGCTGCTTATTATATTTGTATCCTCACTATAGAAAAAATTGAGATAAAAATTAGCATGTCGTATAACAGTATATTCATAATATTTCCAAATATCAAAAAATAACCAAATTTATAGAAGCAACCAAACTTCTATTTTATCATATTACAATATCAGACTCTTCTTGGTATTCTTGATTCTACGGTATATGAATTTGCAATGATATTTATTATGAGCTCACACTATGTCATTTTTCAACATTCTGCATAAATTGGATGAATAAGTTTCACTACTTATGAAGAAAGCGGTTTTTCGTTGTTGTGTAAATATGAAGCAAAAATAATTTTGAATATAATTCGTGAAAAAAAATTACAGAAACAAAAAGCTAGGCAAGTAAATATTATATCGAAAGTGCTCCATCTCTTAAAAAGCTTTGTATGTAGTTATCTTATTTTGAAAGTAGTTATATGATAAAGCGATCTGCAAAAAACAAACAATTATTGTTCAGTGTTGATTAGAGGCTCATATGAGAAATTCTAATGTTGCAAGAAAAAATAGCAAAACTGCGCTGCGATTCATGACCTTATCTGCCATATTTATACGCTTTGGATCCCTTCGATTGCATTCAGTCCCCAAAATTACAAAATAATTTGATTGCAAGCAACTACTAATTATTGCAGAGCTGATCGCGTTTTTTGAGAAATCAATGGTTATCTTTGAACGATTTGGAAAAGCTTGGGATGTATGGATGTATAGTTAGGAGGAATTAATATGTTTTTACAGTAAAGCAATGAGGTCATTGAAAAGCCACTTTTCTATGCAACTGCACAAGTAAAACTATTTTTCTTAGACTACGTTATATAGTATCACAAAATCCTTTACCAAAGAAATTAGAACAACCAGAACGATCTAGAAATTCAAAAATTATAATAATATGTTTGAAAAATTGATTTATAGAAACTTATTTATTTATTTGGGTATATGAAATTTCTATGTATTTCATTTTTCAGTTATGTAGCTGCTACCAGAGGCTCCATCCATACAGCTCCTCTTCCAGAGGGACCATTTGCTTTCAGCCATCACATTAATACTGCACCTGCTCCTGGTACATTATAAATTGATTTATTCCGTTGTTTTCAAAGAAAATTTTTCAATTACAAAGAATGGAAAATGCTCCAGATATCTTTTCAAAAAAAGTGAATATTTTTAGTAAAAATATTCATCTAAACTAGAACTAAATTATGTTAATATATGTACCAATAAATTCTCCTGAACTATTATTACTTTCTTAATAAAATTCCTCAATTACTTTAAAAGTTTCACAAATAGAAATACTGGATATTCTCAGGTATGGAAGTTATCGAAATAGCAAGAGAAAAGAAAAAAGCAAACTGCCGAAACTAGCCGATAAAAATATTAAGATGTCATCTGTGACCTCCGAATAAATTTTTGTAACATGCGATTAGAACAGTTCTATTGATTCAGAACGAATAATCATAAATCACACTCTACTTTATACAAGGAATTTTTCATAGTGAAAAACTTTATACCACATTTCAGCGTTTTTTAGCTATATAATAAATTTCTCATCTCATAGTGTTGCAGACAATGGATAGAGAATAACATAATTCATAAAAACCTAAAAGTTTATCAGTTAGTCTGTTGTATTAACTGACTTTGAAACTAACTAAAAGCGATGTTGGGTGATAATTTGATAGAATTTCTTAATACTAGTTCAAGATCACACTTTTGTTGCCAGCTGAAATAAGAGGCAGAAAATAATTTTCTGCGATTAAAAAAAATTGGACGATTTAGAAAAAACTGTTAAAAAAATGTCTCAACGCTAAAGTACTGACACCCTGATACTACAATCAAACCAGGTTTAACATGAACTTATAAATGAAATTAATTGAAATTTTGTATAGATGTTTATGTAAAAAAAAACTACAATTTGAATATGATATAATATTAGTCTATAATAGTTTTCAATTGAAATATTTAGTGAAACATTTTTATTTCTTAATGTTACTTTTGGAATTACTTGGGATTTTTTTATTTCACCACTACTTATCTTTTGTCATCACATTTTATTTCAAACATTTATGACCAGTAGATTTTGGAAAAGTAGCTGATTTTCTACCAGTTGCATCTGTTTTTGAGGACTGCCAAATTTTTCCTTCAACTGGTAGTTCGTCTTTCATCAATTTTTCATTGTGTCGGTAACATTTTCATACTTTTTTCTCGATTATTTCCTACCCAGTACAGCATGGTCTTAGATAATATTATTAATGTTTTTGTTATTATCATTGATTGGGTTGTTTTCCTTTTCCTTTTCCTTTTTTTCTGGAGTCGTAATGCGACAAATGTGGTATTAAACGGCGAGAATATTTTTCTCCTTTGGGTAACTAGTGAGTAGATTCAATTTATAATTTTTCGCTAAATTTTTGTCTCTTGTTCTTTAAAGCAATATTGTTTAGGAGCATCTGGGTCTTCTCTTACTTTCTGCAGTCCAACTCTTTCTCCTTTTTTATTCGTTTTCATCGTAATTTTTCATTCTGCCGATTCGAGTAGTTATACATTTTTCTTACTCGTTTTAGATAGCTTATAACGGCCTAGGTACAATTCTCAGTCTTGTGCAGAGTATTAGAGCCATTTTTTTTAACCTAAAGAACTCGAAAATAATAAATGAAAACATTGAGGAAATATAAATTAGAATCATTATTTGTTATTCGTAACTTGATACTCACATCCACAGTACTGACCTGAAGCTGAAAATACATTTTTGGACATAATTAAAATGAATTTCGAAATAATTTGGATTGTAGAGTGTAAGATGTATTCAGTTTAATTGATCTAAACATCGTTTTACCACGCGTAAACACCGGTGTACTGACTCGTAATTTTATGACTTGACTTTTAAAACACAAAAAAACTTATTTATGTCAAATATAGGGACTGAAAACAAACACACCTGTGAACTGAAGACATATAGTCCTTTACTGATAAGCAGACAGACCGAAACTGAATGAACAATAAAACTTTAACAGGAAATCTCTTAAATTTGAAGAAGATTTAGAAAATATATAAATCAATATCAATTATTCCTTTTCACGATTCAATATTTTGATGAAATTGTAGCAGAATTTAACTTAATATATGATAGATTTTAGGTATAAATGCTTAAATGTAAATTATAATAAGAGTTTGGAAAAAATTGACGTGCCACAGTAATGACATTTTAAGTATGTGTTTGTAAGTTATTTCTGATGTATGACTACTTATACTCCAATATTCAATGTAGATTTTAAAATACATATCATCAATTGTTTCATATTGATATGAAAAAATATCATGTCGAATAATATAAAAAGGAATAGACATAAAAAGTAACAGCTCTCTAATCATCACACCCCATATTTCAATAAAATATTCACGATAATTTTTTTCCAGCAAGCCACGCATTGTTTGTTCGTTTTATTATTATTTCAACTTATTAAAACGGCAGCTTTTCATTTAACTGTTGCCAATTGTCACATCTTTCACACCTGAAGAAAACTGAAGGCGTTAGCTAATCTCCATCTCATTAACAGTAGGTACAACTGGCATAATCGGCTCTCCTAAATAATGTGTTGTCTACCATCCAATCATAGGTAATATAATATAATACTACCTTGCGTAATCTTCTAGAATCTGAATAGCTTGGTGAAATTAACTTCTATGTTGCAAGGAACTTTTAGATTGTTACGAACATTTTCACTTACATAGAGCGTGAAGCTGGTCCTGTTCGCTTCTGTTGATAGAATTTTAAGTTTGGTAAACGTGCCAGATAGAAATTTCAAGAACAATTATAAAGCGGCAAGATTTTGTATTGCTCTCACAAGATGTTTACGATTCTAAGAAGGATTTTTTGTTTGTTTAGATTCTAGGATTCTAATTATCAAGAAATCCGTTGTATATAAATATGCGCTTCTAGCTTAGCAGGTTAGAGTCAGTGAACATGAGCATAGTTGGGTGTTTCTTGTGGATAGTGAATAAGTTCAGTACATTTAATGTTAGTGTATAAATAAAGTAAGTAAGAATCACTGTGTGTTTAACCCAACCTTTTGAAAACTGAACAAAATTAAGGAAAACATTACAGTGTATGAAAACTTTTTCAGGCTTGGAGAACTGATCTGATTTACTTCTATGAAAAATAGTCAACAAATTTATTTGTTCAATAACACAGAGACAACTAGCTTAATATCACTATAATTTGACGTATCAACAACAACTATTCATTGGATTCTCCAGCTTCTGTACCCCTTTCTAATCCAGAAAGTGCATGTCATAGAAGTAGAGGATTATCCAACAAGATCCTACGCTCGTTAGTTTCTAAATAAATAACGAGTTGATAATACATTTTTTAGAAAAGTATTCAATGATGAAGCTGGTTTCACACGAGACAGTTTTATCAATAATTGGTTCATGTGGTTTATGTACGATTGAGCCCCTCATCATTTTCTAAAGGTAATGTAAAAAATCATTTAATAACTTTTGTCCTAATAGGTAAATTGGTCGGTGAGGTTCATAGCATGGCCACCGCGTTCTCCTGGATTAAATACAAGGGATTCTTTAAAGTTCAAAGTAAATACCCTCCGTAAACTCCGGAAGTGTGTACAAGTGCAAGGTGCCCACCTAGAACATTTATTATAATTTTCTTTGTTTCCATTTGATAAGTTGCAACCTAACCTAACCAACTAAATTTCTGTAAATATCCATTTTTTCTCTATGTTCGACATTATGCAGTTCAATTAGAAATATTTGATTGTGTTTCAATAGCCCCAGTCAGTATTTTCAATGAATAAATAATTACAATCTCCTCCAGAATTTCTCTTGTATGTACAATGATCTAAAAATCTATATATCTCCTAAATCATACAATTTTATCGAGTCGAACAAACAGTAACTGTTGAATAATCGATTGAAAAATTTATTTTTGTTATCTTTATTGTACAGATGTTCCCTAATAAACAGATTGCTGACCATTAGTTATGTGTTGCCCCTGACCTTCAGTTACTACTATAGAATTATTTATTCTGTCAAGCACAGTAGATCATACGTAATCATTCATTAAAAATTCATAATATTTGAATGTATAATTTAGAAAATATGCTTAAATATAAATTCTGATTTCCCAACTTTAAAGGCCTACAACTCAAAAACGAGAGGTCGTATGAAAAGTTTTGGCATCAAGTCACGGAACACTCTGTATACAATCCACAAAATTGTACGAATTGATAACTATCTAGAGTCGTTATATTTAAACTAGCTAAAAATACACTGAAATATCAACACTGCAAGTATTATTCCAAAACAATTACAAAAATCTATGGATAGATTGTTTCATCTTTTCCAACATTTTCCATGAATATTGGTTTGCTTCATACAATAACTAGAGAAGTTCGATAATTATTTTTAGATATACTATTTATATTAAGAGGCAAAATCTTTTCTTGCGCGCAATGTTTCCAAACACTATGTTAAATAGACTTAAATTTCCAAACAACATTTCTGTGAATAATCCTGTTCATGATTCAACATAGTAGGTATATCATTACAGAACATATTTCATATGATGTGTATAATCTTTCCGATGCCCTATCTAAGTTGCACCTATGACTTGCACGTGAAATTTAATAAGGTTAGCGGATATTTTTCTGAAACGGCTTCCTACCTTCCATAATGAGAAAATTTTCAGTTAATTAAATTTTCTCGGGTTGCTGCTGTGTAAGATTTACCTAAGCAATTATTTCCAAGTTAATTAGTGATGATGATAATGAAATTTTTCAAATACTTACCTGTTTTATGGCTCCCTTCAACGAAAACATTGAGTTGAATAAAGAATCATTGTTGTTTGTTATTTACAATACCTACAATACCCGCTGCTCTCTGGATTTAAAATCAGTTTATAAATTGCTTGGTTATAATTTTAAAGAGGTAACCGGATGAATCTATTATACATATTCTGTTTTAACTGTTATTAAGGGAGTTAATGATTGGATCGATTAAGTCGGTAATAAATTATTTTCTGCATTTTCCTCTAACTTCATTATCTCAAGGGGTATGTACAATTTAACTAGGAATATAGGAACTTATTTTATAACTTAGTTATTGAATGAAAAAATAGAATGTTTCGTTGTGAAGGATACTTTTGTATAAGATCCTAATTCACTTTTCCATTATGTTAACACCTAACTAGATGAAAAATGATCATAAATCTCTTTTTCCTTATGCCAGTAATGTTTTTCGAGTATGTGGTACAAATGTTTATTTATTCATTTATTAGTTATGTAAGAAATGTTTGATTGTATTTTGATACCTCCTGTGAGTCTTCTCAATAAATGATCTCAATTTATGATAATTTTCTTCAGAATGTCTCTTTATGGTGAACGGTTTCCTTGGCATATAAAACGATCTAAAAATCTACATTCTCCTAAACCATAAATTTTATCGAGTAGAACAAAGAGTTCCTTATTTTGTTAAAAAATCGATTAAAAAATTCATTTTTGCTATTTTCAGATTGTACAGGTTGTTCCTGTGAAAGGATTTTTAACCATTGGGCCGCTCTTGGCTTCTAGATAGTAGTGTAGAATTATTAATTCCGTCAAATACACTACAAAGACATACGAAATCATTTATTAAAAATTCATAATGTTCGAATGTATTATTTAGAAAATATACTTTTATATAATTATAAGTTCCGATGTTGCAACTTCAAAGGCCCTTAACTCACAGAAGAGGGGTCGTAGAAAAAAATTTTTGTCACAGCATCATTTTCACGTTTTCTATTCACTCCCGAATGTTTTTGCATCAAGGTTTGGAACACGCTGAACTATTGAACATACAAACATTTCTCCTAAGCCATAAATTTTCTCAACTTGAGCAAAGAGTTCCTTTTTGATCAAAATCGATTGAAAAATTAATTATTTTCTGCTCCTTTTAGATTGTACAGGTAGTCCATGTGAAAGTTAAGCATTAGGCATGAGCCGCCTCTGGCCTTCAGATGTAGTGTAGAATTATTTATTGTGTCCAACACCCTACATGGACATACGTGATATAAATTGAAAATTTATAATGTTCGAATATAAGTTCTGATTTCGCAGCTGATTTAAAAGCCTTTAATTCGTATGAGGAATTTTATTCATATCACTACATTACGTTCACGTCATCTACTAGTATCAACTCCCGGAACACCATGTATAAATTGAAGGTTATTTACTTTTATTTTAATTCACATAGTCCATCATGATGCGGTTATTTGAGGTCAATACGGATAGCTACCTTAGTGATACTCCTGGTCGGCTGACCTTCACAGATTAGCAGGCAACCAAGACGTAATACTGATAGAAGGAGGCAAGATGTCATGTCAAGATGATATGGGCCAAAGGAACATAGGACGAAGGGTATGCTTATGATACTTCATCTCCAGGCAATAGCCATCGGACGTACATACTTTCCCAACAGAGAGGAATCATACCAAAATGAGGTGGCATCTACTACACGGATGGTTTCCAAATAGGCGAGTTGGCTGAAGCAGAACTACTTATTTCGTTATTCAGAGCCATACTCAACCGCAGCCCGCCCACTAGAGTAATTATAAGGTATCGTTTGTGAACCGTTTCCGGGACAGTCTTTTCGATTCTTGGTTGAAAGTACTATTACAAGAACCGCGCATAGCCGGAGATTCCGCAGAAAATATTTATAAACGCTTCCGATGACCGTTCCAAGTAAGTTCCCGACTAGCAGGTTGGAACAAACCTATAATATCTTTTTTCAGACTAAATTGAATTATGCCATTCTATTGAGTCAGTCTATGGCAAATTGTAGAATTCTGCCACAGAATAATAGGACCTTTTTAGCAGAAATATCTTTGTCAATCTTCGGAACATAAATGTATTTGCTATTTTTAATTCCGAAGCTGATTGAATAATTTTTTGTTCCTGAAAATGATGAAATTTTTTACCAGATCAGAAGTGGATATAATTAAGTAAATGTCCAAATTCATTGTTCTAGTAGGGTAGACGTGAATTGATCTCTCATTTGAGTTGTGAAACCGTTTGCGTACCAAACAAACACATTTTAAAATGAAAAGAGCGGGAAGAGTTAGAATTTTGTTTTATAAAATAGAATTCGTACTACGTTTTACTACTCGAACCAAAAATATAACAAATATCTTTTTTGCAATTTGAAGGTAGATACAAAGGGTTGCAGTTATTTTTCACGCATTGCAGTTGATATGGATAGTTTTGATCTATTTCATTTTGTATTCATTATTGAATTTTCAAATTTATATTAAAAATGTCGAACTTTACAAGTCACCTTTCTTGTTTTGTACCATTATGTACGATTACCACAAAAAGTTGTTTATAATATCAAACAACTTAAATTTAACAGAAGTATAAATTACCTACTCAAGTTGCACAGTCATGACATTGAACATCCTGAATTTTTCTTGACTTTTCATTAATAGTAAAGTGCCTTTACTACGAACTTGCTGTTCTGGACATACCTGTCCGTTTACAATACAAATATTTTTTATTCATTATATCATATAGCTTTGTCGCCGTGACCCTCACGCTATACTGTACAATTTTTGAAATAAATAATTATATTTGATATAATGAAAAGTAAATAGTTGAATATTTTCATCTATTACATTATTTTTTAACAGATTTACCGTGATGCCTTGGCACCTCGAACGAACGAAGAATTAAACCGAACGTTTTGAATAATTGGTTATCATAAATATATCAACATCAGGAATATTATCAAACTAACAACTCCCTTTTTAGCAATTTTAAACATTATAACATCATAACTATGGTGGTAAAACATGGCGTGTGTTAATAGTCACATGATTTAAAAAAAAAACTCATCAATTTTTATTTGTTTATAATTAAATGAGAAAAAAATTTCTCAAAGTTTTTTGTATTAAATATCAATACATAAATTATTTTCCAAAAACACAATTCATCTACATTCTATCCTCTTTACAATTATATAGTAAATCTGTAGTTATAATATGGGTCTTAAGTAGATTTCAAAAATGATAAAAAATCTAGTGATAGTTGTTTTAGTCTCAGTTTGATGAAACTCTACTTTTATGCTCCCAGAATACAAGTTCTGAAGCTATGTTGTTTGGTTTTTGACAGCTTTAAGCTATCATTCAGTCGCTCAGATATCAATAAATATTTGGGTAGTCGGAATTTTTTATTGGAAATAAAAATAAATATTAGCTGAATCCAAGCAACTTGTGTAATGTTGTAAACTGTTGTAAAATGTGTTCTAAATTTTAAATTGTGTTGTATTTAGTGAAATAATGATATAAATAATGATAATAAATGAGTTTAAAAAGTAACATAACTAAATAATATCTCTAAGCCTGAAGTTTACAAACAAATTTTTAGTGAATGAGTATTCAAATAATTAAGACCATCCGAATAGGTCTATTCGGAGTATACAGGGTTATTACATGAGGTAGGAAAGGAGGGGAACTTGATGAGTCCCTCTTCTCGAAGTATTAAGATATCAAGTAAAGATATAGAGCCTTAACAATAATAGGTAATTGATTTTTAACGATATATCAATATGTTTCATATTTGAAATATTAAATAAATAAACTAGTGAAATTTTATTGCAAGGAATTATTTTATTTCAAAGCTGTGTTTTAGTTACATTAAAATTTTTTTGTTTCGCAATTAAATTGAATTTAATATGTATATACCTTTCAAAAATAGCTCTTAATTTATCTAATATGTTATTTGTCTTAAAAGATTTTACAGTCTGACATAGTATTTTTCGAAAATATTTCATATATGGCAAGATACTGTGTCTTATCCAAAACTAGTTCTCTTATGGTTTGTTTCATAAAGTAATTTTTCTTTAGGAAACAAACCATGAGAGGTAGACTATCTAGATAAAAAATTTCCATTTTCATTTTTTTCTTCTCGGGACTATCAGTATCAGACAATCTTCATAATCATAATCAATCATAATCAATTGTTCCTGATAGATACGAACGATAGAGTACAAATTATAGAGCTGGCTACATTCTGGTTTTACATCTAGCTCTGTCTCTGAAAATGCCGAAGCTGAAGAACCACATTGAAATGAGAAATTTGCACATGAAACTTTTTGATATTAAATATTGTGGCAATCAAAGTAAGAAAACCTAACCTACTTTTAGATTAACGGTTCCATGAAAAATCAATATTAACTTTACCTTTCAGTGGTCTCGTAAACTTTTTGTACGTCAGTGGTCGCACACGGTCTAGAGACCTTAAAAATTGAAAAATCCAACTAGAACTTGAAAATAATTTCGATAGGAACTTAAATTGAGATACATAAATAACAGATGCTAACTAATTTTAATATGTTTGAAAAATTTGAACATTCTCCAAGGTACAGAAACAAAATAACTAAATTTTCACTCGCTATATCTTAAAGTATAATGAAACTAATTGCAGATTTGTTTTCTAAAGACATAAAACAATTTATTGTCAGGTGTCGGTTTCATCCAACTAGACACCATGCAGTGTACTAAAAAGTGTAAAAATACTTGTTTTTACTCGCGGCTTCGCTCGCCATTAAATAAGTACCAGAAATCATTGCGCGTGAAAGCGTAACAAACAAACTTAAATTTACATAGTTCTTGAAGTCTAGTGAGCATAGCATGATTTTTTTTTTGGTGGGAATAGAGTAATGAGGATGACAGTGCAACTAGAAATTCTTTTCTTATACATGTGGAACTGTTTATAGAAAATAATAATGAATTAATTCCTGCAGCATTTAGCATACTATAAAAGATGACCATTAGCCACCTTCTTGTCCTCTGTCAACATTATATTGTGTACATCATTTTTTCACTAGATCCACTCTCTTGTTTCCATTATATGTGTCAACAGCAAAACATGTTAAACTCTATTGGACGCTAATGCTTTTGTGTAAATAAATCTGGAATCTCTAAGTACGAGACTAGAAAACCAGTTGTCGTGATAACATTCCTATTCGTTCTAAAATGTATTGACCGAAACTCACAACTACTGACTTTGAACTTTGGCTATAATTTTTTCATTGAATTGATCGAAGAAATCTCTCCTTGGAGGTGATTTTTCCTGTGTGATCTAGTCTTGATGAGTATTAATATCATCAAACCGAATAAAATGAAATTGCGTCCGAAACCTTCTCAGACTCATTATAAGAAAGATTTGTATAGGTACTAGTTTCGTCTTCCACAAATCTTCAGTATTTGAATGGTTAGCTTCTCTTACTTCTGCTAAGTATAAGACGCCTCTCATACTTTTATTTCATCAATATTTGTCGGATGCAAGTCTTTCATACTACTGTAATTATTATTTCCATTCTGTATCTCAAGATTGGTAATATTGCAGTAAAAGTTGTTCCTTTGACGTAGTCTTTGTTCTCCTATATTTTTCCACAAAATATAGTTGTTTCCATTAACTGAAGCAATCATACAGTAACAATAGATATACAATTATCCGAAATTTTCACACTAAGCAACTTACAACGACTGACAGATTCTCTTACATCAGTAGTCGCACCCGGTCTGACACATAGTTAAAGCAGTTATTTTAACACTGCGCATGATAATAGTTATTCACGTTAAAGTGATTGAGTACAGTACGAGATAGATGTTTATGGACGAGGTGAGTACCTTAGTGATAACTTCACGGGCGTATATCGTAATATTTTTTTTATACTGTTTTCGGTTTTAAATAAAAAGAAAAATAATAATAAAATATGAAATGTCATGTTTGACAATTTTACTGAAAAACAGCTCCTTTGATTACTCCCTTATTAAAGATTAAAAGAAAATAAAAATTAACAGAAGACATTATCCGATCATTTGAAATATCACACAGAAAGTGTCTACAGCCGTGCCCGACTGTTGGTAGTGATTTGGTTAGTATAGAGTCTTCAATCAATTTTCTTTGACCTGTAAAAGTCTTATAAAAGAGCAGAGTAATAACAGATTCATGATCAACTCCTTCTGTAGTCTTAATTGTTGAAAATTATCTTATTTGTAAAATATGGAATCGAATTTTCTATGTTGGAAACATATGTAATTATATTTATTATAATTATTATTTTAGAAAAAAAAATTTATTAACTGGAAACGGGTACGGCCCATATTATTCAGAAACATTGTTGGGCTTCCAAATTAATCTCACGAATAATTTGATAATTCCTGAATGAACGAGAAATTAGAAGAAGCGTTATTTATATTGGTGCTATTTTCAAAACAAATTGAAACTGATTACTGTACCAGTAAAACTGAACAATAAATACCTTTTTAAAAGATGAGATCTGTACGAACTCGTGGTAAATATTAATAGTCAGTTGATCATGCTTCAGGTTCCCCTTTACGGTTCAAGTTCATGCTTCTTCATTTTCCTCTTCTATAGGTGCAATGTTGCTCCAAAAGAGCATTCTTTCTAATTGGTCGCAACTATTCTAATTGTATATGGTATCAGCAGAAGAGTACATCACCCCCTGTTGTTGCACTGCAAATCGTCTTGTACGTTAGGTTCGTTCTTACCCATCAAACAAACCCGTCATATATTTTCCACCCGGGCAGTTACCATTATACGATCGATTCTAAATTTCATCTAAATGTTTTCTATAACCAATCCAAGAACGGTCCAGACTAGCAGGTTGGAACACAAACATTTTCATTTTCTCTGCCTCAAGTAGCGAGTGATAAACATATTTTGAATTTTTAATAATTATCTACTTTTCAAAGATCATTATGTTATTGCATTCAATGAAGCATTAGTAAAAAATGTAGTTATTACTCAATTGAAACTCCATTAAAAAGAAGTCTTTCAACACTCAAAATATAGCACTTAAATTTCAGATTTCTGTTACTACTACCACATTTTCATTTTTCAGTCAATTTATATTTGAAATCAAGTTTTTTTGTACTGATTGTCTTACACTGTAATTTTCAACGCCGGGTTGTCCCTGCGCAAAACTGTTTTCTGAAAATGTTTCGCGAAAATGTCTTCGGTCGACTGGACGCAACGTTCCCAGGCGAAAATATCGTGAGCCGTCAGTTTGTGACAGACAATGACACCGATTGTAGCCTGATCTATTTAAAACTACTTAGAGAACAAGGAAATATGAATCGTATGTGTATGTCTCTTCCACTACCAGCATAAAGATAATCATCTTTGTATAATTCATTAACCAATGATAGAATTCACAAGTGAAAAGTTCTAGTGCCCCGCATGGATGGAAGATGAACGGGTGAAAACAAAAAGCACCATAACAATTTTTCCAATGATTCTATGGTATTTCTAATTTGGAGAATGGGAATTAGGTGAGGCACGTTACATCCTCCTTCCATCCTTCTATCCCTTAAGTTCTACCACTTGTAATGTTATTTAATTACTTTAGGAGGGAAGTGTTTTTGTTCAGTACCTCCAAAAAAAATTCACAGCTAGGCCTATCTAATATTCAAAAAATATCAATTTTTTGTTCTAGGTATTGTGAAAATGCATTGGAAAATAAATTATTCTGAATAGGAAATTTTATTTTCGAGCCGGCACTTTCTTTAAAGGTTTGTGCCACAGAGTCAGAGATAAACTTATACAACAAAGTCTTATCAGCTATTCGCAAACGTTTCCCGGTTGAGGTTGGAAGGTCGAAAAAAAGGAAAAATAGTCAAAATTGGTTTTATCTAAGCATTCAATTGTGAACTTTACAAAAAATTGTTCTTGGGCAATGCTGAGTTAAAGAATCTTACGACAGTTTAACATTTTTTATAATATATTTCTATGGAAACTTTCACTCATATTAGTGCAAGGTATGGATAATTCACGTTTATCTAAATTTGGCGTTCCATAGCAACGTTGTTAGGAAAAAATCTTAATAAATCTAGCGCCATCGATAAGTCGTAGATGTCTTTCACAGTTGCTGCCCTGGCGTATTTTTCATTGGTATCTTATCTTGATCATCGACATACAATGAGCACGATTTTCAGGTAATCTAAATAAGAACATCTGCTGATTTTGTCCTTTCACAACTTCCGGACTGTGTGAACGGTTGCAAAATGATTTAAATCGAAGATAAAAATTGATATAGTATATAAATAACAAGGACGCTATCTGCCCCATGCTCGACAATTGAACTCCTTTCGCACTAATTCAATTAATTAAATACGTATCATCAAGTTTTTTGGAATCTCATGGCTACTATTTGTTGTATTACCATATATACGAAGAAGAAATTTTATCCATTTCCAATTTATCTACAAAATAATCACATTATCTCCTCTATTGTATTCATATAAGTATAGGTAAGTGGCAAAAAATAATCATTCTTATTGCATCCATTGATACACGTTAAGATATGTATTACAATGCACAGAACCACAATGAAGTCCTATTGGATCCATTACAGACGCTAATATTTGATCACCCTTCATATCAATAAAAATATAATTGATATAAAAATATCAATAAAAAATAATAGTTCCTCCAAAAAAGATAGCAAATTCTCCTCTCAATTACTATATCTTTGAAATGTTCTGTCAAAATCTCATTAAGAAGAATTATTACTTCCAATCTTTATGCAATACTGAATGGAATTCACGTACAGGAAACAAATTTTGTAAATATAAAAGCAAATCGAGCTTATATTCAAAGTGGATGCAATTGGCCATTAAAACATTTGTTTGGGCATTAATCCAATCAGTGCAATATATTATCTATATTGAATAATGTCAGTCATGAGCATTGATAGGTAAGGCACACATATTCTGATAAGGGGTATTGTGTTCTAGAAATAAAATAAACTCTTAAATACAAGGAGGTATCTATTACTTCGTGAAGTGAGTCTCATATATGTGGCGATAAATTTCGTTTCTCATTCGAAATGTAGTAAATATTCAGGTATTCTACTATAACATTTATGTATGACTAAACCTATCGGTATAATATACTAAGCATGTAAACTGGAACTTAATCATCAATTATTGATTCAAGTGCTAGTAACTGTATTTCCATGTATCTCAAAATAATTTAACATGAGAATCAAAAATATGTTATGGAGACAAAATAGAGTGTAAAGAACAAGGGATCCGTAGTTTTATATTGATTCAATTGACGAAATTGTAGCAGAATTTGTTGTAATATAGGTATCGGTTGGAATAGTCTTTTCGAAGTCGTGTAAGATATAATATTCAAACATTGAGTAAAGAATGATGTCAAGATGTCAAGAAATTTAAATATACAACAAAAATGATTTGAAAGTGCTGGTCGTCCTGCTGATGCTGCGAGATGGATTATTTTTGTTTTAAGCATCATTCTAATATATGATTCAAATTTAACTTATTTTAATATTTTATAGTAATTAAGTTCATTATGCTTGCAAATTTTAATCTGATTATTCAATAATGTAAAGACTTAACCTATAAAAGGTTTATTCACTTTGTTCTTATATATAGAAATATGTTTTATTTATACGTAGCTAATGAAAAAACATTGTATTATAACAGCACACACTTCTTGCGGCAAAGATAACCTCCTGATCATCAAGCAGATAACTGCTTAATGTTTTCATTGAACCTATGGCGTCACAACTGAAAACTAATTAGAATCGTTTTCTTATGTAGTTAAAAATTTGATCTTATTTTTTGACTTTTAATTATATATTTTACTTTATGACATTATTCTATATCAAGAACTTTTAAAATAAAAAAATAAATACTATTTAACAAGTGTACGTACCCTGTAAACAAAGTTTCTTACTACTTTAGTTTTAATACAAACAAAATACTATATTTAGTGAACTAGACAAAGTATTAAGAAATTTAGGGGGTTCTTAATTAACAAAGAAATTCCATAATTTCGATCGATAATTCGATAACTTTTGGAACTACTACAAAATATCATTTGCATATGATTGCTTTCTCGTTTTGATTATGATGATATAGTTATATGAAAGATAACATGTTTTGTAACCCAAACCAAAATGGCATGTGAGATAATAAATAAATTATCCATTATTATTCACTTACAACTTATGCTGATCAACTCGTTGATTACGTACCTGAAAAGAGAAAGATTTATTTATTAATAAAGTTCAGTTAATATCATTTAGTAGATATATGGATTGAACAAAATCTTTTATGTTAGTATTGGCCAATTATCCCTGAAGAAAAACAAAATAAATGCAATATAACAATCTGAGGGAAACTGAATGTATGTATGAGTCTATGCCGAAGAAAGCATGTATGTAGTGAAATTCAAGTAATATATGTTAACAGCTCAAACTCTTCGATTTTCACCTTCAAATTTAAAATTGTTGTTGAAATGAACAATATGAATAGCATTGATGGATCCAGAAATTAGTTGTAAGTTGATTTGATAGAGATCGAAATAGTTCCAAACTTGAATTTTCACTTTTTTTTTCAACTAATTTTCTATCAAAAGTGACCAAGAATCAAGAAGAACATAAAGAAAAGCTGCTAAGTTTCTTCAATGTAATTTTTGTACTAGAAAGGTCTGAGCAAATTATTACGTGATGATAAGATAAAAAAGGCAATGAACAAAATAGTAGATGTTTCAAATGTTAGTCTTCTCATTAAGTCAGTGAATCAATCGGGATTATTCCAGTTTTGGACTCTACTTTTTCCATACGAAGAATCTAGCGGTGAGATTAGGGTGATCGTGCAGGTTATTCATTCCACATGAATAGATCCTTAATCAGCCTTACAAAAGTTTGTCTAGCAACAATGTCGAACATCGACTTTCTAATGATATAGAACTACATACTGTTACCAAATTTCATAACAACTGATATTGATAACTCAATAAAATTGATGACTTATTTGCTTTTGTTTTTCTACTGTATAATAAATGATACCGTAGTTCTCTAATTGTTTTTATTTGACACAACCATTTCAGAACCTGAAATTTGACAATTTTCTTACAAGAATTAATTTTTTGGAATTTTCAGAATAAAATTTGAAATGATAGCTGTTTTTTAGAGGTAATGGTAAGTCTTTCAAAATAAAGCATATCACCTCCCCATTTTGAAGTTCAAAATTCCGGGAATGCAGCTGTCATCTGGAGAGGTTTAATTTAAGAACGTTATGATATATCATATTATATTTAGAAATTTGTGTATTTCTCATAAATTCTTGGAAAAATGCATAATTATGAAGTTTGAGATATGATTAAATATATAACACATAACTTTTTACCATATTCTCATCATCCAATATAACTACTACTAATAAGACTACGTAAATTTGATGTATTCATTTAATTTTTTTTTGTACTTTTTTCCTGAGGAGAATTAGACAGCCACCGTTTTTTGAATAACGCATAATGTATAGTTAACATAAATCAAAAATGATCAAAACCCATTTATAATATTGGCTAATACTTCAAGCCATAAGTTTTATAATAATTCACAACCAAATTTATCCACCAAGAATTGGAGCTTCTAACCTAGCAATAATTTATAATAACAAATAAATTTCATGTATATTAGTTAAATAATAACACTTAGTGAGTTTAATAGATCATCTATTATTATATTTCAGATTAGCCAATACGACAAAAATACTTTTTTATGTATCATACAGCTCAATAAAATTTTAATTTCTCTAAAGCATTAATTTTAATATTGCTCTTTGAATTCGATGAATTCAATGTTTTTTTCAACGGAAACAATGAAATTTAAAACGTCGCAATTGTTATAATTTTATACATATTTTTATATTCTACTTGACCATAATTTCAGTTCCAGACGATGATACATAAGTATTCAATAGTTCGAGTTAGTACACTAAGTTCACGGTCTGAACCGCGTTGGAATTTTGAGAATTCTCGACGTTTTGGCTTCCACTTTGGAGTAATTATCAAGAGAAGAAAGGAGATAGGGTGGTTATTCATTCATTGACAAGAAATAATTCAATTCGGTGGTCTTAAACTGATACTCCATGCAACAAATCACTATTTTTTTGGTTAGGTAAGATTAGGTTAGGTTAGGTTAGGATAGGTCAAATAATCAAAAAAATTTAAATGTAGACTATACCAAGTCACATAGACAGAAGAATATATCTAAATGATGCAAATTTGACAATACAAAATCACACAATAAAAACAAAATAATCATAACAAGTTGACAATTGCATTAGTAAATACAAAAATCTATAGAAAATAAGTTCTTTGGAGTAGAGTTTCTCGAAAATAAATAGCTGGATATGACAAACTTCTGATTCTGAGGTACAAAACCGAATTGAAGACGACATATGAATTTATTAATTATAGAACATATTTTGAAACCCAAAATAACCTAATCAAAACGAGAAAGTATTGAAATGGATACTAGAAATCTTATTCTGTCAGTTGTTCACAGGTCTTACAAGCATAATTTTGTCTCATCTTTGGAATTAAAATACCCAGGAAGATAGTAAAAAAAGAAAATATTTCAGAACAAATTTTATACACCATTAAATTAGTAGAACAGTAAGAAGTGTAGTAAATATTCTATGAATTGATTGATGTATTGGAAATAACTAATCAACTTCATTTTGATTGAAAGAAGAACGGGAAACTGAGATTTGAAGTTCAAGGGGGATGGAAATGCGTGTACGTGATAAAAAATGATGAATGGACAATTATATTTTTGTCTAATTTTATGATGAAACGCACCATTATCGTTGAATAAATTATTGTGAATACAAGATGGATGGAAAATTTATGATATTTATTTATAACAGTGGTCCTAAACATTAATATCAATCTCAAGCTCGAATTTTTTCACTATTTTCAATGTTAATTTGACCGGACTAGTATCATAAAAACCCATTATTTTCTTTCTCACAAATTTCTAGTGAATACTCCATTTCCCAAATCCGATTAATTATATTGACCCAGAAACTTCGATTTTTCTCAAATATAACTATAATTAAATCCTTATCCCTGATAAAATAATCGAATGGTTTTGATATTGGATAGACATTGCTTTCAAATTACTTGCTAAATAAGCAATATTCAAATAAATATATTGTAAGGTTGGTATGCATTCTGTTTCCCATTTGAATGAAAAAAAATATTTCATAATTTTCAAATTCATAAAATCTGTACGCCATTGTATGTAGTTCCCACACTCACACACTGACTTTACAAAACAGGTTTCTCCATAATGGTATGTCAAAGTAAGTCTAGCTATAAATCGAATGATTATTCTGCTAGACTATATTCAACAGTGGTGTTTTGAATTACTCACACATTTCCGCAATCGGCCTTACACTGGTCAATTTGTGTGTGTTGTTATCGACCGATATTCAGAAAGGTCGGTCAGTTGGATATCCACAAATCCCAGACATGATAGAATATTTTTGAGGTTTTTGTTATTTTTCTAGTTTCACAATTATAGTCAAAGAGTTTGATTTATAAATTGAAAGAAGTTTTTAACAATATAATAGTTGCTATTAGTATGAAACATCCTGCTATGCATTTAAACTTGGAATATTACATATAAAGTAGATTGGAATACTCAAGTGAAGTATGGAAAAACATTAAATTGATAGTTTCATCTGGTTAGAAGGCCATTTCTCCCACAATAAACAGAAGCATAACCAAGAATTTAACAACTTAGTGATCTAAAACTTAATATGTTCTTTTGAATATTCATAACATCTAGTGGTATATATTTGTTCTAATATCTCACTTTTCTTAATATTATTCAGAATTTTTAATATAGCAAAGCATAACTATGTCATATTAGTTTGAATTAACTTTTGTGACAGCCACTATACTACAAGTGTGAATATCTTTCCATTCCATTTACTATTCGTTCAACTACGATTTTCGCCATAAAACAAATATAATCCTAAATTATAACAGTGAAATATTCTTTTAAAGTCTAATATATCCAATAGACCAACGTACAAATATGAGAAATTAAGCTGCTACCTGAAGATGCTATTCGTATACTTAGTTGCGTTAAAAACGACAAATATTTCACCTTCTCACGACAATAGTTGTTAGTTGTTTTCTCAGTGTGTATAGCTACGGGAAATGAATATAAAGTATGAATTACATTACACAACAGCTTTTTTGATGATTGAGATATCAGTCCCATTTTCAATGATGATTCGAGATATGTGACTGCAATTTCTGTATCAGCTCTGGTTGATAGATATGACACATGGGTTTTTCATAATAAAACTTTATCTAATAGCCTATTTCATTTGACATGATGTTCTTCTATTGGATTTTTTCACTCGTACCAAAGGCAAAGAGTAAAAAACGTTTGTGCGTTACAGAAAACTTGATGAAGAAATTTCTGTTGTAATCCTTGCCCTTATCTTCATATAGAACCCCATAATTAGCAAAAATTCTTCATGGTGGTTGTGAAGAGAGTGAAGAGAGTACCTCAAAATGCATCCCTCCAGGAGTTTTAGGTGATATTTTTAGGTGGGTGCAATACTGTATGAAGAACACGATAATGATCGTTATTATCGCATGTTCTTTCCAGATCATAGGACTTTTTACCTGAATTTTATTCCTACTCCTTTTCTTATTTTTCCGCAAACGTCAAAACTCAGCACGTTTTGCGTACCTTTTGCGGAATAAAAGTGGGCGACTAAAAGTAATTTTTAAAAGTCATATTCAAACATATTGTATTTTCACTTTCTTGCCTGGAGACTCTTCCTCAGTATGTGGTATTCGAACTCAGTTGATTTATACAAATAACTGTTACTTGTACGGGATCAACAATGAGTATTAAATTGACACCAGCTTTAGACAAACGAAATTAGAGGTAATTAAGGAAATGGTGGGAAGCTAGAAACACCTTATAAATTAAATTAATAGAAACTAAAGAAACCATCTCCAGACATGATCCGCCAAATTAATATTCATTGCTGAGCAAAATTAAAAAGGTTTCAGAAAATAATAAATTTCAAGTTATTGAAGTTGAGTTTGGTGTGTTGATAGTGGTGCACCGGTTGGGTCTTTTGTGGTGGTCAAACTCCAGTCTGGCAGCTAAAGAACTGCGGAAAAAAGTAGAATAGGAATGGAAACGGGAACACAGATGGAAATTACTAAAAAAGGAACGAGTAGGTAGAATAGATTTCAATGAAAAGGATCCTATGCTTCAATATATGACAATTAAATTCGTTCTTTTTATTATAACCACACAGAATTATGTTCTATTCTATTCGTTCCAAATAAATAGAAAATAGGAATTTGTCGCGAATAAATTTAAAAAATTTATTTATAGATAAAAAGAAAATATTAAAGACACCTGGAATTTTGTAAGCATTATATATAAAAAGCAAAGTTTGATAAGATATTAGCAAAATTTGCCAGCGAGTATTAAGAATAATATCAACACTAAATTTACTTTGATTTTACACTTCTAGCATGTTGAATGTAGATAGAGGATGTTTTAGCAACGACACTGAGGTTTTATAGAATTCTTCGAATAAAGTGGGAGGAGCAAATTAATTTCTTCAATAACTCGAATATAAGAAAAAATAAAGAGATGACCACTGTGCCACAATACTTGAACGATGGAATATGAATGAAATGAAAATGCACAGATTCGTCTTGCCAAATCAAATTATATCAACATCTCTACCAATTATTATAAATTATATGCAAATTAACTCGGTAATATGTGATTTTTTGTGGAAGCTGAAGCTAGAAAACAACAGCTGTTAAAAAAACGAGGGTAAATTATAAATTTCACTTCCAAAATTTCATTTTTTGAAAAGTTTTGAAAATTCATTAGATAAGTGAATTAACAAATCTCTTTAAAATGACATTCAAAGCAATTCCTATTTATATTGAAATAAAATCTTTTTACGTTTTAATTTTGAAAGACATCTTGATTTTTATAGTTGTAACTGGTAGATCTAGTATCATCGATATCGATTTTCATTTTATTATGTTATTATGTTTGTTATATTATTTTAATACTTATTGAAATTGAAAGTGTAAAGAATATTGAAAGGACTCAAAGTTTCAGAAAATTATATAAATTATCAACTTGATTTCACCCTCGACGGCCTAATCTGTAGATGGTATAGAAAAGTTTCTCATAGAGACAAAAAACTATTGAAAATAGTGTACTATAAAAATTTTCGATGCTACAATTGAATGTTTGCAAAACAATCAATTTTAGGCATTTTCTCGACTTCTGGGTCAGCTTTTGGTAAGCTTCAATAGTTTCTTAAATGAAAGCTAGCAATATTCTGGTTATTCAAGATTTGATGTTAGATATCGTAAAATTTTGATCTGTGCAGTGCAAATGAGATCAGGTTGAGTAACAAATAGTTCAAACTAAAGTAACTCACTATTTGAAAGGAATACAGGCTTTTGGTTAAGCAACCATTCGATTTTGTAACATAAAAGGTCACTCTTTGGGCTTCGACTAAGCTCATCATGTTAATGTGTGTTGTCGGGGTTCGTTGCAAGATTTTGTTGTGTTTAAGAAGTATAAAAATTTCTCAATTGGGCGCCACTCAATTTTTCTAACCTAAATGAAGAAAGGTATACAAATAGGTTGAGGATTCTTTAGGAATAAAGCTGCTTGTTGAAAATAAAATACAATGATCTATATTTGAAGTTTGAAATTACAAAAAAGACACAGGTTAAAAAAAAGACCCGCAAAACTCATGAGTTTTTGGTTTCCAAAAATAATTTTACAACAAAAGAACTAATATGAGTGGATCTGACCTTAATCAGCACATAAGGCTCCCTACTTGTCAGAAGAATACAAATAGGATCATACCCGTGGATGCAGTTAGGAATTAAAAGAGTTCATTCAGTGAATTGTCCCGGACTAGGTAGTTCCACGACGTTAAATCCAAATTAAGGTCGTCTAAGTTTTAAACTCCAATGAAGGTCCTATATCCAAAACTAGGTCCCTAAATAAATTAAAAAAGAAAATTTCATAAAATGCAATCTGTGAAAAATTTCGCCAATTTATAGACTACTAAAAAAAAATAATTAATAACTTAATTTTTCAACATTTACGAATGCAATAAAAAAAGATAGTCCATAATTTGCAGCCTAACCTAGTTCATAAGACAGTAATTAGAACTATTTCTGCTTTCACAAAAAAAAGATCCTACCTTTCTTCTTAACGAAGGGAACTTATATCTACTTCTTAGAAGTGAATTGACAATTTTATATTCCAAAATTTTAGAAGTTACCTCTCCAATTGTCAAATTCTCAGTCGGAAATATCACGACCGCAAATATAAAAAATTAGGAGCCATATTTAAAAATTTATAATCAAATCCATAATAAAGAATTCCACATCGGTTGGCAGTCAAAGATATGTATTACTTTTTCATCGATCAGTTGTATTGACAAACTACTCATTGCTCTTTAAATTTGTGGTGTTTCCATTATCATGACTCCGATTTATCTTCGTTGACTCTTATATATCATATATTTTTGCCATGTAAACTGCGTTATGGATGCACCGTTGCTCTTTTCAATCCCTTAGTAGATTACCCACTGTGTCAATGGCTGTTTGATGTCTAGTGTGTTGTGGTGGATCTATGTGCGTGAAACAGTGCAACAATTCGAACATATTACTGATGAATACCGCCAACATAAAAAGCTTAGTCATGCCTACGTGATGCCTATTATTTTCACAATCTCTTATACTTTTAAGTTTCAATCTGTCAACATAGTTTTGTGAATTTTGAATTATTTCGCATATATATAAGGCCAAGAATATTCCATAAACCTCAGTTTGTGTATTGGGAATTTCGTCAAGAATAATGTTTAATTGGTACATCAAAAACGGCCACTATCCATTTTCTTCTCAATTCACGAGATAATCTGCTATAAATATCTGCCAAACACAAAATAAATTTTAGCAAAGATCAAATAGATATCTGGTAATAGCTGTCTTACCCTTTCAGTTAAGACGCGGTTGCTTGTTATTAGCGATATTCAAATATTCCATATTCGATTTTCATTAGTGAAAACTCTCGTCCAGCACTTGTTTTTGAATTAATTTACTAATTTAGTAGTATGTTTTCCAATAATTTTATTATTATTGGCTTTTTGTTTGGGTAATTTCTAAATGAACATTTGATAAAAGAGAAATCATATTTTTGTCAGAATTTCACTTATCTAATAACCATTAAAAAATGTCAATTCAAATTTTCATCAAATTCTATTGAGAATCATATATCAATGAAAAGGAGTCTCAGCACAAAGTTTAGTTTATTGGCACGTAACTAAGCATTAGAGAACTTTGATAAGTTAGACTTGGAGATCAAAAAAATACTTGAAACGATCAATATTCCTTGATTTTGTCTCTGTACCAAATATATTTTCATTGTCATACACAATAAAATATAATGTTGATCAGAAATACTGTTCCAGACATGAATAATTGGAAGTGATCTCCAAATATTATTGCTGAGATCAATTTCTGTTTCCATAATAAAAAATATAATTTTTTTATAAATTAAATGTATTTCCATTAAAGTCTCTAAAATGGAGGATAATCATGTCTGCATATTTTTGAATATTATGTTTCAAAAAAAGGATCATCTTACAAATGTAGTATCGCATTTCCAATTTGATTATAGAAGGAGAGGACGAAGATAAAGTTTATTCTGAATGATCTCATTCTCTGTTATTTTCAATTTAAGAAAAATGTTTTCACGAACAAGAAAATTTATTTAGAATATCTCCATCTCGATACAAGAATTCCTAAACTTAAACTCTTCAATCTTTAGAAAAACTTCATATATACATCTTGTTAATGCAGGTGCCCTAAAGATAAAAATTTTATCTATTCAGACTTCAAAGTTTCATGATCAAGTGCTCTAGTTTACAAGTCTGAGTTATCTGGTAAAGAAATTAATATTGATTGGTACACTGTCTATGCGCAAATTTTTTGGACGTTCACTGACAAACATAATTTCTAAATCTAGTTTGATCCGGGTTTGAGGAAGTCTAAGGATTTATGGATTATTCAAGAAGTTATGAAGTTTCTATTGCTATATTGCAACATTAAAAAAGTATTCTATTCATATTTCAACTCATTTTTATTGAATCTCTCATATTATAGTTCATTGAGAAACATTTTGTTTGATTTTAAAGGGAGAAAAAGTGTAATAAATTATTGAATTAATGAATATTTAATTGATCTCCTCAAGCATATGAGATGAGATTTAAATCTGCTCTCAAGGGTAACTACGACAAAACATAAGCGCCAAATACTTGCAGAAATTCCATAGATCGAAGTGCAATATATAGACTAGCATTGTCCTGCTGAAAAGGGAATTGTGGGGCCAGTTTAGAAAAGGCAATATAGTGGTTTCAAGGTAATTCCCAAATATTTTATATAACCTTTATAAAATACCGGTGATGATCAATTACTGTAGTCCTCAAACCAGTACTCCAACGATACTAAGTACCAGCTCAATGAGCTTAATATTACGTTACTCTCCATGATAACGTATTAAACTTCTGCGTCTGCAATACTAGCTTAAAAGAAATGCTAATCATCGTTCAATGCAATAGTATGCTATTGCATCTCTCAGTGTCGTTATTGACAACAGCTTAAACAATGACAATGATGATCCCCATCAAATTCAGCTTTAATCATGAACGATATGAAAAGAGACCAAAGGCTAAAATGCGGCAGTATGGTTTCCATATAATAACAGTTCCACCTTTCCCCAAGTTTGCTGAAAATGACTGGTTCGAGAAGAAAATTTGTATTATGGAGAGAGTTGGATCCATATTATTGTTATTCGATGATATTGGTTGTTGGTGGAAAAAAGTTCAGAGTTATGGTTTCATGTATTAACGTATAACAAAATTCAAAAAATTCCTAGCGAAGCTTTTTTTCCAAGTAATTAATTGGCATTTCTGAGAATTAACAACGATATCAAGACACACACCGTATCATGCTAATGTTGATCTACTACTTAATTTCCGTAAAACACGCCTTTTTCACAAATTTTATTTAACATAATTCTCAGAATTTCACGTTATAGAACAGCTAAGTGGTCTTAACAACAGAGAGAATTACGACAATCCTTCCAAGGCTTTATGAAATATTGATTCCTAATATTCTTCATTTAGTATAATGGAACAGCAAATAAGAAAATTTCCTATTGAGGGAATTGTTCAAGCTATATATTTAGAGGTATATTTCCAAACAATGAATTATGTTTAAATTGTCAATTAATTATATCATTTGAAATACTCAGACACTTTTTAACAATCAACAAAAAGTCATTGAATCCCATTATTCTTAAATCGTCAATAAGAGCTACAAAGTTAATTGATTGATGTTAATGAACAAAACACTGAGACTTATTCAATAGTTCCATTGTTTTCCCGTAAAAAATTGATGATAAATGAAAAAACCGACTCACTTTTCTCTATTAATTTTCTGGTTTATATCACAGTACTCACCACAAAGAAGTAGAATGAAATAAATCAGTTTTTTGTATCCTTTCAATGGTTTTTTACCGCATTAACTCCGTGGCTTATGAAACTCTTTTGTTTCCATGTCAAGAATAGCTTTTAGCATTTGTCGCGCAAAGTTGAACAAAATACGTAGTGGTTAATGCGTTAGCTCAGTGATCCTTACAATCTAATAATGCATAGTAGAAGACATCATTTCGGTATATTATTATGAATTTCCTAGACATTTTATATGTTTTTGTTTATAAATATTCTTGATTTTAGGTATCTTAGGATTCAAAAAAGGTAATAATGATAAAATTTATTTATTATATGTATCAAATACAACAAATAATGAAACAGTAACCACAAAACAAAAGCATTCAGAATGTACTCCATTTGTAATACGAATGAATTATAGTTTACGAATACAACGCTTTTAGCAATTATCAAACTGCAGGGTGAAACATAATTATTGGCATAAAAATAAAATTACTGTTGAGAAAACTAATGTCATTATTATAAAAACGTTTTTGAACTTTTGATTTATTGGTTACAAAATGCAAAGTTGGTTGAAAATAGTTTAATTTTTGCCAAAAGCGTATTTTGTAGTTTCTTTAAACTATAATTCATATTTTAATATAAATAACTCTAAAAGCGTGTCTCTCAGTGTCTTTTAATCTAATTTTATTCTTTGCTATTCTTACAGGGATTTTCACAATCATCAAATCTACTTCGATTAGTTTCTTGTTATATTTTTAAAGTAGGCTTCCTTCTTATATGGTTGTCTCATCAGGAAAGGCATCCTTAGAACTTCATCTGGTACAACGTATATATCTCTATTAGCTCTAGATTGGTTAACACATACTTCCATATCTCTTTCTATGCTTAAAAGTTTGATCTCGAGTACCTTCAATACACTCTTTTAAATTCAACATATAACTTAACCAAGGCAGACTTTCTCAACATGTTACTATTGACTTTAGACATCTATGTACTGTTTACATTATTTTCACTAATAGTAGGTAGCTTCTTAAAAATATTTAGGTTCTGTTTCTGATTGTCTTTTTATTTAAAACGTTGACGTTGGTCATAGCTGATGTCAAATCATTTTGTGTGGTATCCTGAAATACTTTACCTGATTGGGGTCTTGAAACGTCCTTATGCCTCCAATATTAAAAAACATATCCATATTTCCTGCATTTAGAACAAAGTGGATTGATTGTTTTTTATATTAAGAAGTGGTAAGTAAGTACTTTCTGAAATCAACTGGCTATCTACTTTATTGGTATTTTTTGAACTTGAACTATCTTGAACGTTATTTTCCATTCTGAAGTGCTTTAATTTATATATTCTACTCATAAATTTTTTATCCATTAATATCTTGTTGTTATTAACCTCGTTTAATGTTTGATGCATCTGTTGTAGAATATATCTTGATCGACATAGTTTCTCACATAGATTTTAAATAAAGTCAATTGGATACAAGTTTCCTCTATTGTGAGTCTTAAATCTGTCTATAATTGCGTTTTTTCGTGAAAATATAGAATTCGATTTTCATTTTTACCTTGTACACGAGATACTATCTTTTCAAATCTAACTACCAAGCTTTGTTTCGGGGAACACGTGGTGCTTAATTTACAGAACGCTTATACATGCGAATTTTTTTCCAGTTGAACGAGTTTCAGTATTTTACGCCTAATTTTTGCCGTCTTTATCATATAAATATCTGGTATTTGATGCGAGGCTTGTGAACCATTTAATTAGCCTGTATATAGAGGAATATCCATTAATTTCAAACTTGATCTCTTAAATTATTTATTGAAAGTTCATTTATTTTCACCATCTAAGGTGTTTTATTGTCCAGTAAAAAGAATCGATTTCTTCAATATTGCTGCAACACTAATAAAATTCTTTTTTTCAAGAATATACAGCAACTCCCACTTTTACCTATGCTTAATGTATATATGAAAATTCTGATGCAAACTGGAATATGGAGTTTGCTTGCTTTCATTGTTGACCTGATTTGAAATGAATAAACTACTTCTTGGCTTACCAAAATTACACCTCTAACATTCTAACCAAACTTATCTTTTTTAGTCATGCTATTGCAATCAAATGACAGTTGTCTTGTCTCTTATTTGCCAAACCAGTTTTGAGAGTTGCGGCCTCTTTAGCCTTTTTTGAAATACGCTAGTACTCCATCTTGTAGATTCAAGTAATTAGAACCAATTAAATTATTTAATAGTAGTGGATCAATTTGTGAATTGAATACTAAATTCAATGATAAAACTCAGCAATCACGATTTGAGTTTTTTTGTATTTATGAGTATTTATTAAGTTAAATCTTTATTCTCATCATTCAATACAAAACAAAAGAATTTGATTTATTATTTGAAACGATTTTAAAATTCATCACAAAAATGATGAATTATGCGACAGTGCGTAGAAAATTGAAAATAGAAAAAAAATATTATTCATTCTGAGCTTACAAAACTAATTCCATGTTTCTGCCACATAATATCATCCCAATCTATAAGCATATACCCCAAAATGAACCTATTTAATCTTTTCTGTGGACGCAGTCAACTCAATATGCTAATTTTATGTTTTGGCTATCCATATCCTTCTGGAAGTTTGACGTCGGTTTTCCAATATATCTAATAAATCTGTCATTGGTCTTTAAAACGACAATGTCCTTGGATTCTTGAATCCTTGAGATAGTCCTGCCTAGACCACGTATTGAAAGAATGAAGAATGGGAATAGCAACCGAACGGTTACCGCATAAACATAGGCGTATTAAGGGCTTTTCATGGGAATACAATTTTCGAGAATTAATTTCTGATTTTTAAGACCATAAACATTATCATATAGGTCTATAATTTGGAATAGATTTCATGAATCAATATACATGTTATTAATTTTTTTCATAATTTGGATGATATCTCCAATTGGAATATCCAAGAAACATTGATAATATTTATACATCAATAGGGTATGTAAAAATGTTATATAAATTCCAAAAATCAATTTTATATTCTTCAAACAGTACAAAATAATATGATTGGATCATGTCATATGCTTTTCAATGAGTCGACAAATGTTTTAATATCGAAATACAGTGCAACCTCGATATAACAAATCGGAAGTGAACAAGTAAATATTCGTTTTATCAAGTAATTCGTTGAACTAAGGTTTGTTATGTCGAGGTTAGGTGGGTCTAAATTTCGTTATAAAGAGGTAAAAAATAGTTTTATTCACCTCAACATTACGTACTTGCGGGAATCCTGAACTTAGCTATATCTAATTTTTCATCATACAATCATAGGATTCGACCGATAAGGAACACCTTTTACGTTTCTGAGCCATTTCAACTTGAATCTTTAGCAATAGTAACGAGCTGCAGTGTTTACGTTACTTTCCATCAAACAACAATGATTGTTTAACAAACAAAAGCGTGTCGAAACCTGTCGCGACATGAATCTCATACTATGATATTAAGAGTTATACATTGGTGGGAACTTTATATAAAGGTTTTGGCTTGACAAAATTCGTTAATTAGAGGTATTTATACTTTTTCTTGATAGTTGAAAATTCGTTATAAAGAGGTTGTTCGCAAAAAATGTTCGTAATATAAAGGTATATTTTACATGTACAGTTATGGACAATTCAAGGGGATTACGAAGAATTTGTTAGATCGAGGAAGTCGTTATATGGGGTACGTTATATTAAGGTTGCATTGTATATCGATTATTAGCAGTTCTCTAATAGAAATTTTGATACCGTCTAATCGATTGAAATGCACAAGATATTTCACGAATAATTGAATACGAGGATAGAGCAAAATCGAAAACAGATGTTCTATCCAGAGAAATATATCTCACTATCTATTTCAACAAGTACTTCTAAGTTAAATATGAAGACAATGTAGGGGGCAAGTTCTCATCGACAAATTACCCTTATTGAATAGATTGAGATGCATATATTATATTAAAAAAATATATCTCTAAAAAATATCTCTATGAGGTATGTATTGTGAACTATAAGTTATTATTATAAAGAGAAAGAATGGTCATAAATAAATAATTGGGATAAGTTTTAATAGTATCCTCCCTTTATTTTAACACACTCTAGAATGTCTGACGAAAGCTTCTATTCCACCATAAATATATGATGCATCTTAAGAATCATCGTCGCGTTAAATCTTCTATCCCATATCTCAGCTTCGCGAACAAAAAATAGTCGCACAGGGCCAGATCAGGGCTATAAAATAGGTGTTCAATCTCTTATTTTGCCGCGTCTTTTTTCGACATATATTTGACGCAACCGTCTTAAAATATTGTAGTCATCACTTTTTTTGTACTGGTAACCTTTGCTTTTTTTGGCTGGATACCACTCCAAGGAATCTCTTTTTTATATCGAATCAAAATAAACGATCATAGTTTCAACACCCATTACAATTGATTCAGTTTTTTGGTCCTCGCGGATAAGATCTAAAAATCAATCACAATGTTCTAATCTAGAATTCGAGGCACTGATATTTTTCATACTTAAATCCTCATGTAGGATCCTTAGATCACCTGTTTCGGAAATAGCGGTATATGATGCAATTTTCATATGTTTTTAAGGGCCGGTCACATGAAACAATTTCTTTCAATAATTAGTTGTTTTTTGGAGTAGACATTATCACAAGATCTCCTGCACGTTGTAATGATTCTCGTTCCTAACGGAACAAATGCAAGAGAAATGCAGTTACTAATATTTTAATGGCATTTTGGTTGTACAGGGTAATGCATGCTGTTAATCGAAATTATTATTTGAAATTCCTTTAAATAGATAGAGAGATAGCACCAGAACAATGAAGTGCCAGATCTTCTAATTTATCACCTTAGATTATTTTATTCATAATCTGAATATGTACAAGCCAAAACCTGATGGAATGGAATGAACTAGACATGGATATTGTCAAATGAAAGAAGGCAATTTGAATATCGTATTACATAATATTGATTAGTAATTTATTGCTGTTATCTATGTTTGCTAAATGAATATCGCCTTCAATTTAATTTTCAATAATGGTCTCTATAGTTATATTTATAAATCAATAAATTTGCATAAAAAACTTGAAATCTACACAGAATTTACTATTTAAAAGAATGTCTCAACTTAATAGACATTGAAACATTAGCAACGATTTTGATTATTGAACACAATCTATATATGATAAACTATTTGCAGCTTATTACAGAGAAGCTCTGCAAAAAGCGGTTAATTAAAATTACAAAACAGTGAACATTTATCGTTTTACGCATCCACAAATTTCTGTATATGACAGCGGTATCAGTTATATGTAAAAGATAAAACTTTAGCAACATGTAAATGTTTTATGGCAATTCTGAACAATCTAGTTATTCATAATTTTTTGAAACAATATAAAATACCTGCCAGATAAAGTGACAAAGGTATGACCACGTTTCAAGATATTCCCTCATGAGGTTGTATTTTTATTGAATTCTATTCATTTTATTGAGAATGCTCCAAATTTTCTTTCTAAATCGATCTGATTCAAAATCGAAATATTTTCCAAAATTGCATCTATTACTTTGAACTTAATGAAATTTTAATAAATTTCTCTATTAATATGATATATGTAATCTGAGTTTGTTATAAATTTATTATACGTTGTCATATGATTTGATGTCATTATAGAGTCAAATATGTTACTGGTGATAATTTTTACGTTGAAAGGATCCAGTTATTATTTTGACAACCTATATTGAATTTATACCTTTTCCAAGATCGACCTTTTTTCGCAGCAATGAAGTGGTTGAGTTCGAAGTTGCGATTATATCAAGGACACGAAGATTATTATCAAAGTTTTAAGTTCTCTGCAAGAGTGGGTTATTTATTGCAATATATCCGATTTGAAATTAACACACAAGAAAAATCTTTAACATGTTTATAAAAGAAATAAATCATACTTATTGCTTTAATTTTGAAACAAAGCAGTTGTTCGGTCCGTCCAGTTTCGGATAGAGTGAGTTTTCTACCTATTCAGTGAGAATAGGGATTTAGTACTGATTACGAGGATCGCTACTCAAGTTTTGACTGATATAGATATATGGATACTGGACACTGATATAGATGTATGGAATCCGACATTGTGATAATAAAGTTTGACATTTTTAATGATGAGTGTACTCAGAACCAACCGCTGTGTGTCGATCAACTCGCTTCGACTATTTCGCTGGTTTTTCGAATTCAATCGTAGTCGCACTTCGGTACAGGTTGAATTTTGTGAAGGTCGTTCAAATTTGGTTAAAGTACCAGAAAATATGAATGCTGTACGTAAACTGATATTGCAAGAACGTTGTGTGACATACCGTGATATTCAGGCATTAGTTACACTCACATATAATAATCATCGATCTGTGCATATGAAACTGATACTAAACAACAATCGACTTCAAAGCGAGCCAACTCCAGCAGAAGTTTTTTGCGCACGAATCACTTCAAAGCAAATGGTCGCATGTTTTTCAAAATTACTAGACATGTTACCACCGTTCCATTACAGCAACGTAGAACGTCTGAATAATACACCAGCGTTTGTTTGCCAGAAGTGTTAAAAAAAATCAGGGAAACCAATCACACAAAATGAATCATTCTCCACCACAACAATGCTAGCAACTTCTTTCACATCAGTGAAAACAACAATTTTTTTGACCAATCAAAACATGGAATTGATGGATCATCCGCCGTACATTCCTGACTGATTCAGGAAATTCCAAGAAACTTTCTCATTGTCCTAATAGCATATAATTGAATTAATCCTCTCCAATATACCTGATTAGGACAAACCAATAAACCTCATCCTTCCCCCTGCTTAGTGTTCCATGTTGACACGAACCCAGGCGAGGCATTTGGAATAGAGGGGAGAGTTCATTCTGTCTCGAGAGAGCGAAGCGATCAAATCAAAGCCGAGGTCCCCGAGTATCCACACCGTTGCCAGTGATTCAATTCACAATTTTCAATATTTTGTTTTATATAGTATTGTTTATATCGTTATTTTTTTGTATATATAGTAAATTCAAGTTATCTGACGTTGTTTATGTTGATACCTCTCCACTGTCCTCGATATTAAGACTAGTGCTCATAGCCATGTGATTATTATGAATATTTGTTTTCATTTGTCTATATCAAAACTTGAGTAGCAACCCTCGTAAATCGCAGAAACTATCTTATGAAAATTTTATTTTTACTAATAATATGAGTTAGGTCACCGAAAATATTTCACTTCTACTTCAACTACAATTGCTAATTTTTGAAACAAGTTTCTTCGAAAATTTTCATATTATAATCGCTGATTGAATACTATATTTTTGTCGTTTTTAGCTGTTAGTTGTGATCTTTCAGCTTCTAACTGTTTTTTGGGCGATTTTTTCGTTGATCTGATCTTTTCTTTTAACGTTTTATTAGAATATCAACATTCACCCTTACATTCCAAGTATTTTTACCCAAGATATCTCCTAACAAACGTTTAATGATAAAATGATCATTATTTTATATATCATAGATGGAAAAAATTCAATGTATTTCGTATCAAATGAAAGTGTCATAAATTTCGTTGGAAAACATGTCAATTTATATTAAAGTTGCTAAATCTCTGTCATTCAGTTCTCGATTAGATGACTTATCCAAAACACCCTATACAATTTTTTCAATTTGGTTAACCCGTGAAATTTTCAATTCTCCAACTTTCATAATTCGCAGCCACCGCCCATCAAATCTGCCACTGACAGCACCTTCTCATCGATATCTATAGTTCGAATTTGAGGACATTTCGGAAGAGGTGTGCATTCGGTATGTGCCTGAATCAGAGGGATTATTCAGGAATGATAGATGGCGATTTGGATGAATGAATTTACGATCAGTGGAGGATTATATAGCGACTGTCAGTCTGTAGTGCGGGTTTTGGAACATTTTATGTAGTAAACAAAATTTATATGCACTAAATGGAAAGCATATATTTTATATTATAATTTGGAAAATAAATCTTACACTGAGTGATTTTCAAAGAATATATTAAGCTAAATGCAAGATACGGTTTCTCAATTGCTACTATTGTATCATTTACATATTCAAAAAATAGTCCAAATTCATCTAAACTTCATGTTATTAGTTCAAAATATAAAGTAAAAAACAAAGTGGAATAACTGAACAAAATGATAGATAACCCTGTTGACTTTCAGTAATAATCGATTTCAAGTATAATTTATGAATGATTTGTAAATGACAATCTAATTCAATTATTGAATAATCAAATAGTACCTCCAAAGTTTATTTATCGGAGAAAACAGTTATCCAAAACATATTCACACATAATGCACGGGATCAGGGCTTAAAATGCCAAAGTCGAGCATATAACGGAAATAATTATGAAATAAAAAACGATTTCATACAGATTGATAAATTAAATCATGAATAATTATAAACAGAAATTATTATAAAGAAATACAATGTGAAGTTTGGAATGGATATAAAGTGAACGGCCAAAATATGGAACACATTCATTTAAGAATTATGTATTGATAGTATTTGGATTTTTACGCTAACACCAAATACAGAAATCGGAAGATAATATTGAAACATTAAAATAAAATCTCAATTTTCTATCTCAGTAAACACATTTTCTTATTCCTCATCAGATGACATAGAGCTCCCACTGTTATCAACATTTATAATGAGAGGCTCAAATTATATGACAATGTCTAAATTCCACATCTAGGTTTCACCTTGAACCACAATCATTTGCTTTTCGCTAGCAATAAACTTTTTAGTTCTCTTTCTAGGCGGATTATAGCTAATGTCAATAGTTTTATCATCTGTCTCCATGTCAGACATATTCAACAAAATTACCTAACTAACAGTAAAATATAAACAAGTCTAAGAATAGACTAAGGGAATGAGCCGTAAAAATGATCTAATTCTCCAACGAAAGGAACAGATATTAGTAAGATCGATGACTTTTCATTTACGAAATTAAAACTCAAAGATCAATATAAATACATATGAAAAGTGAGAAGTCTATTGATGATATTCTTAAAAAAAACAAGGTAATAGGAAAGACGTGATACAAGCAAAAGAGATACGGGCATGAAGATATACAGCAATCACTACTTATGTAGATTAAAAACAGAAACATGAAAATTTAGATAAGATCTAATGGATTATGAAAAAAGAAAAAAATGAAGAAATTACCAGGAAAGAAGGAAAACAATGTCAGTTTCAAAAGTATCAAAAGAAAAAATGCATAAAAATTTCAAATATATATAACATACATAGCAAAAAAAGTTTGTGATGTTACCAGATTTGTGAAAAAAACTATTGAGAAGATGGAACAGAGATATTCGGGAATAAACTTATTTGAAAAAACCAAATAAGATAAGTATTCACAGACAAGAAAATTAAAATTGAGAGAAAAATAGTTTAAACATTGTTATTACTGTGAGACTTGAGAGAAAGGATTTGGCAAATTGAAGAAGTTGAATCAAATTTTCCCTTCATAGAGGAAAAATGTATAATAATAATAATAAAATAATAAAATAATAAAATCTAATTTGAAATAAGTTATGAATGAACTTGTTGAGATAAAACAATTAGTAAATGAACCTATAGAGCTAGATATGGACATTGAAGTACACATTACAACTTTCAAAAAAAGACACTTCAAATTCAAAATTTATGAGAATTATCATTGAATGAAGCTAATTGGAGAAGTCTAAGAAATGGAGGAGAACTTGGGAAAAGTCAAAGCGGTGGGATATGACAGTATTTCCTCATAAATATTCGAAAAAATTCACGAGGAAGACACCACACTGTACTTTATTATGTAAAATAATTGGCATTTTTGTAGCAGATCACGGAAAATTATTCCAGATTTCCAATTTTTTTCCGTGCGCTTGATAAAAAATACAATTAAAATTGATTAAAAGGAAAAAACAACAACATAATTAATATCTATATAGGAAGTTTAGTTTAGTTTCATTCTTTCATTCTTTAGAACAAAAGATGTTGAAACAGATGGTTCGCAGATGTTTTAATAGCAGCAGAACTTGTATTTTGCAATTTTTGTGATACTCCTATTTCTCTTTGTATGCCGTTTTTCGACAAACATGGTTCCAGAAGAGCGCCTTAGCCCATGTCCATTTTATTCTTCGGGATTTTTCAGTTACAGATTTAGGGAGAACACTGATGGTATGGCATCCAACATGTTGGGAGTAACACCTACGATTTCGGTATGCAACAAATAGCATTCTGTTGTTCATATTTTTAAAACATATACCTACATTACGGTGACGTGCATAAGGTTGGAATATACATCTCTCATTGGTATATGGCTCTAAGGCATATGGTTTTTCCCATCTTGCAAAAATGGAACAATAAAGCGCCCGTTATCTTCCACATCGAATAAACTTATACGTATTACATCCCAAACACTAGTCACTTTTGCCAATAGATATTGTTCATCCAAAGCTTCTTATAAAGATTTGGTTTCTTGTTGTGCCGGTCAGTAACTTGGAACTTTTTGGTATATAGCCAACTTGATGTTTCAAAAAAGCAATAATTTTTGAATATTTTGTATTATTGGCCATTCTTTTGTAAGTAAACAACTCTTCAGTATCGAGAGCCGACTCCATAATGCAAAAGATATATTCTTGGCTTTTTCCACAAAATAAACTCGAATAATATCCCCACTAACAGTTTATCTATTTTGAGATCTGGCTATTCTATGAGAAGTTTCATATTTTGACCTGGATTTTGTCGGTAACAAATCAGCACTGGTGCCGCCAGCTCTAATATATTTTTAGGAATATTTGGAGTACATTTTAAAAAAAAACATCAATTGAACGGACAGAAAATAAAACAATTCTGATACTCAATATATCATTACTATGGAAATGTTATTTATGTTTCATACTATTGTATAGTGTTTGATAATATTGATGTATTATGATTACTTTGAAAATAAAACATTCTAAATTTACTTCTCATCATTTTTACTATGTTTTTATATAAGTATTAGAAAAAGTATGGATTATTTGTCATGCACGCACGGAAAAATCTTTATTTCCAGACTCCTAATGAAATTAGTATATTACATAACGAGTTTGGAAAATAATACATTTCGCACCAGTTACTGTTTTGCACGAGCCGCGTAGCGGCGAGTACTGAAACGTATCGAGTGCGAAATACACTTTCCAACGAGCTGTCTACACTATTTTTCATTCGACCACGTCAGAACTGTTTTTTTAAGTAAGAAAATCAATTTTAACGTTAAAATTATCTACACTAATATTTGAACACAAAGCACAATAAACTTTCAATTATCTACACTAATATTTGAACACAAAGCACAATAAACTTTCAATTTTCATTGTAAACAATTGAAAGTTTGTTATAATATAATATAATCTAACCCAAAAAAATCATATTGTTTACTTTTTCAGTCTTCTTAAATTTGGTCTTTTGCCTTTCGGCACCCAGCCAGGTTCATATTGTATTGAATCATTTCAATATATGTATGTTCTGTTATTTCTCTTTGTTTGAGTGTGCAATCTATTATTTGCATAAGTGGTCGTAGGAAAATACCATTGAACATACTATGACTAGACAAGGTACCTATTCTTGTCAGATCAATAATAAAAAATAGATCAATAGCACACTGATGAGAAAGATAAACATAGATTTTGTAATAGATTGGACCGAAGAAAAATCAACAATTATATTCTTATAGAAAATTCAATTCAACATTTTTATCTGAGAACTGAATCGGAATGTTGAGATTCTTATTCTGCATCTCTGCATTTTATTATTTCATAGAGCTCAGTCCGTTATATTACAAACGAAAGAGGATTGCATACATACCGAATAACTGCCTCCAGAAAATGTTACGTAAATATTTGAAATTTCGAGCACACGGAGGGTGTTCTTGGGAATTCAAGCTCAGAATTCTATATATAGACATGCCTTTATATATAAATATCTAGGGAAAATGGATAAAATGCGTATTTATGTTTGCTCTGAATAAGTGTTTACGTATATATTCCTTTAATATATTCATAACAATATATCAGAGAATATGAGCTTGTTAAAAAGTGTATGTACGGATTTTGAAACTAGTGAACTTAAGATAGTCCATCGCACAATTATTATGAACTATATTCAGAGCGTGGTGGATGTTCAATGTGCCCTTAATAGTATCAATATAATATCACTGGAAGACGACAACTATGTTTTTTGATATGTCATCAAGTCAATATTTACTAGAATGTATTTCAATATTGGGAAAAACATGCATGTACCAGTTTGTTATTTATTACATGTTACTAAAGCAGCCAGTTACTGAAATATAGTTCTCTATAACTACCAATAATTGATATGTTCATTCGTTACCCAAAATAATAAAAAAAAGGCATTTAGTGACGCCAACAGGCTAATCCAGACAGTAAAACTAAAGACAGAAAATATGATAGGTTACCAAAGTATTCTAGAGCTAATAAAGCTAGAAAGCCGTGAAAAACCAATGGACCAAATATATGTGTCTTGGAGAAAGTTGTAATTGATGAACGCCAATGATGGGTCTACAAAAATCTGCCGCAATCTTGAAATGTATCTCTCTGGTATAATAACGGTTTGAAGCTAACACGCTAACACGAGGAGTTGTACTGGCCTTTCTGGACCAAAGTTCCTCCCAAAAGCTCTCTATACTTCTAGAAATATCATTCACCAATTTTCAGATAGATTTGATAGCAATAAACAAAAGTGCCCGAGAGTGTTTGGATAGAAAGCACATTCATATTCTCTCAGATAGCCAAACAGCCTTGAAGATCCTGAAAGCTATCGAGTGTAAGTCCAGATTAGTGTAGGAGTGTAATAAAACATAAACTAAAACTAAAAAGCGCTAGCTAACAAAAACAAAGTAACCCTATTGTTGCCTCCTGGACACTAGGATCTACCAGAAAATGAGGAAGCAGACAGCCTTTTCCCTACTGTTGCCTCACAAAATGCCACATCAATAACAAGCAACGAATGACTGAAAATCAAATAGAGTCTTACTGTAGATATACTCCCAGACTAAGGCTATCCAAAATATTCATAACCATATCAGCTAAGAAGTCTAAAGAACTTCTCATAATGAAAATGACATGAAACTGGTGGTCGGTTTTTTGACGGGCAAATACTACCTCAAGACGATGGACATGACAAAGGATGACAACTACAGATTCTGAGATCAAGCCATAGAAACAGCAGAACAACAGAATCTACTCTGCGAATGTCCTGCGCATTTTTCTGAAAGGCTCAAGTACCTTGAGGGAGTAGTACTAATACCTAGGAAAGTGGGTCACAAAAGCTCCCAAAAATAGCCTCCTTTGGAAGGAGTATATGAATTTTGGAAACAGAGCAATGAGATGTAGAATCTTATAAAAATAATCTTCAAGGTATAGGTGCAGAGTGCCTATAAAGCCAAAATGACACCTACAACTAATAGAAACAATTGATCGTATTTACCGTTCGTTCATAAATGAAATTGGACACACGGAAAATCAAATTGAAAACAGCTGAATGGATGCTCTTTCCATTGGAACCATCACAATTGCAATCTTCATCGTTTACACTTGCATCATCATCTTAAAGATATAATGGTGTCACTCCCAACTCATTATTGGCAAGGATGATATTAAATATTAAACCCTATAAAACTAATACAAAAAAATAAGTGAGAGAATATTGAACTCTTGCATTTGAAAGAATAAATGGGATTGCTGTGTTTCAATACTGTAAATACTGGGCGACAAAGAATTATCATAGTTATGAATTGTGATGAACAATACTTTCAGATAGTGATGTGAGATTTCAGAAAATCGAATAGTTATTGTTTTTCCTATGACGAATCATTAATCATTAATCGTTTTTTGCTCGAAATAGCATAATGAGAGGTAAATTATTATGATAGCAAAAATAACATTTTCTAGTTGTTTTCCCTAAGATTCTTCAACTTACGCTACCTAATTCAAATTTACAGAGAAGAATGAAGTTAATAAAACAAGGTCGAGGTATCGAGAAAAGTGTGTCAAAATAAAGTATGTTAAGAATTCAAATTTTTAGAAACAGCACTAGTTCAAACTAGAAAACTAAAAGCCGAAATGAATAGGAAAACATGGAAAATATTGAATTTAAACAACAATAACCAAAATATCCAACAATAGAAATCAATCGCTAGAAGAAGAGAAGTAATTTTTAATACCATTTACAGATTCGTAAACATATGAATCCGTCAAAGGATTCTCTCAAACTCTGAAATGTACGGGTGAAATTCAAGCTGTAGGAATGTACTTTGATGTGTCAAAGGATTTATTAGAAAGTGCAGAATCAAAACTATATGTAGAAGAGAAGAATTAAAGTTCGAGCAAGTATTACAACTGCTAGAACAATGACAATTTGGTCGGTGGAGCACATACATTGAATATATAAAATTATATATGAAGTGGAATGATAGTATGAAAAAACTGAGAAAAATTATTAGAAAAAGTGAACCATACATTTTCGAAGCGCAAAGAAAAAAATAGAAAATGAGATAAATCTAGGTACAAATTTAAAAATCTGTTGTGAAGATATAAATGTAAAAGAAAATTCACTTTCTAACAAATAGCAGAAAAATCTGATGGTTCTAACGTATATGATTCTTCAGACCAATATAAGAAACAAAACTTTCCTACCAAAATTCCGTCTCATTTGTGTCTCTTTATGCTCAAAATATACTTCTCCTGCTTTGTCACCATTATCATTTTATAAATAATTCTTAACGAGCAGTTGTAGCAATATTCAGGCCATAATTTTTAAGAATATCTTGATTGGACGAAGTTTTGTTTAGAAATAACACAATAATGGATTGGGAAGAATATAAAATAATATTAAAATTATTTTACCATGTATTGGCTGGAGCAAGAATATTCTGATTTTCTTAAATATTAAACAAAACTTAACTGCTGTTGTAAATTATGAAGACCAAATTATCGTTTGGACATTGACATTGACAATATACGTGGGGACATACGTGCTACCATGAAGTATGACATTTCTAATTGTGTACGTACTCAGTACATGTTGTCAAACTAGTGCTATTTGAGTTGTTTATAGATGTTTGAAACATTCATATAAAAATAGAGTTGAATCGCGAACAATTTCATCTACTCGCTTCAACTTTTGGTAATAAAGAGCATTCTTAAGCCACCGTTTCTCGTTGTCAATCGTGGTTGCTCTCCCTTCAGGATGAATTCTGTCAAAATTGGTATGTTGTACCAGAAAACATCGATGCTGTGCGTGAATTGATATTGCAAGATCTTCATGTGAAATACCGTGAGAGAGACGCATATTTGGGTATTTTAGGTTGACTCGCATACACTCAATATTGCATGAACATTTGGTTGCCAAAAAAAATTTGTTCGCGTTGGATACGGCATAATTCGACAATTGCTCCAAAAAAACTCGTATCGATTGGTTCAAACAAATCATCATATAAATGCATATAAACCCGAAACTAAACAACAATCCACTGTACGGGTCTTTGAAGACGAGCCAAATCCAACAAAAGTTGTTCGCATACGAAGCTTTTCAAAGCAAATGGTCACCCGATTTTGAAATTTTCGAAATAACTTGACATACTGCCGCCATTCCATTAGATCAATGTAGAGGGTCAATTCTAAATGGTATATCAGCATTTGTTTACTAGACCTGTTCAAAAGAATCAGGAAAACCAATCGCTCAGGACGAATCATTCTCCTCTACGATAATGAGAGCTCTTAAACATCGAATTGATGGGGTACCCACCGTATAGTTCTTGATTGGCACCCAATGATTCCTTTTTCATTCCCTCATATCAGAAGTAAATTGTCACATCAACGTTTTTCTACTCTTCAAGAAGCGGTTATTGCGTTCAATAACATAATTTGGAGGTATCTCATGTCCAATTATAAATATTAGCTTTTATTTGTCTCTCTCACAACTAAAGTAGCAGCCCTCGTACAACTTTTTCTCATAAAAATGAGTTAAAATTTATATACAATTAATGTAAAATGGTAATAATAATATCAGTGGAAGATTGACAAATGATGATTTTCCAAATATTCAGTGACGTAAAAGATAACATGAAAAACATAAACCGAACCACCTGGCAAAATCATTGGGATTGAGTTACTTCGACGATTTGTGACATTCAACTAGCAGTAGGTAAATCAATTTACCTGTTTTGATTTATCCAGGCAAAATATACATATCCTCCCTGAGTGTTCAATATAATCTCAATGAAAAAGATATTCGAAATCATGTTATGCGACTATTTTTTACTGTAATTTCTGCTGATGACCATATGAAAATCAATCACGGATATCATATAAAATTATCTCCATTTATAAAGAAATAAATCAAACAAACGATTTTTTAAATAAAAAGCCCTATATTTAACCATATTTTCGAAAATTAGGTTTAATTTCAATGAGGTTTGTTTTTCACCAGATATTCCATTTTTGTGCAGTTCAATCTATTCAAATTATACAAGTTAAGTTTACAACATTCAATAAGAATACCTTAAGCTATCAATTGTGACATTTGTTGATCCACTATTATGGTTAGAAACATTTAACACGATGAATTACACATGATAAAAGTCTCTGCTCAGATTTTCTTGAAAGGTTAGAAAGGTTAGAAAAAGATCTGCTTGGGAAGGGACCCGAATTGAATCGATTGAAGCGGTAAAGCAAAAAACGGCAGAGCTCCTAAGCCATCGCCAAAGGAGCACTGCTTCGATTAATGGAAAAATCGTATGGATTGGTGTGTGCCGAGGGGAGGGGAGTATATTGAAGGAAAGCATTTCAATGTAGAATAATTTTTATAATAAAATCCTATTTCGAAAACAGTCTCGTTATTTAATAGCCAGACCTCGTATGAATTTCTTATAAGGTTTCATTTGGTCGTCTTATGATAATTTTCATACACGAACTATTTGTGAAAACGTGAAAATTCACATCACACCATCTCTATCATCTTTACCACAAACAATGCGCACGTTTCTAGATAAAACCATTTTACTCATACTGAAATTCTTTCTTAAGATAACTTCAAGCACACCGTCACTCCTTTTCTGAGTTTAAATTGAGGTCATTCTATTGGGGAGTTGGTTATAAATCTTTATACACTAAGTATCTCACTAATTTATAACCAATTCTAGACTAGTATGACGGAAGATTGTATTTTGAATAAAAAGTTACATCTTTTTCAATATAATCTCCTAATATTTCTATACACCAAGTCCAGAAAAATAAGCTTTTTCTTTCGCAAAATAAGCAGTTCTATTTGCAAAAATTTCTTAGTTTGTTTGATATGGCATTTAACCAAACCATTTCCATAAGCTTTGGAACAGAAAGTAATAAGGAGGAGCCCGATCAGGTAAATGTAGCAGTTGAGGTAATAAATCTCAACAAATAGCGGACAAATGATCAGGTGGTGGAACACTCTTCCTTCGAACAAATATATTCCTCTCTTCTTAGAATGGGCTTCATAATTTAATAGTTTACTATATTTTTTTATCATTGAAGTACAATGTTAAACTCAATTTTCATATTCGTAGATTAGGTTTGAAGATATCATTTTTCAATTTGAACAGGCTTTTAATCTGCATTAATTAATTAGAACACCTCCCTTGAAGATGGCTCTTTCCTATGTATTCTTTCACGGAATAAGAACTATACAAATACTTTACCAAATTAAGTTACAGCAAAAACTATGACTATCATTAATTTCATTGCTGCTGCTTATGATTTGGGGAGTTTCATAGAAATACTAAACTGTTCTTAACCGTTAATCAAAAAAACTCCATATACTTAAAACATTATTCAAAATAAGTTTCTGATGACAGAAAAATTAGCATTTCCGTTTTTTCTGTCAATCTTATATATATTGTTCTATTTTGAGATATTCCAACATAAAAAAAATATTTGAGATATTAATTACTAACTTTAACCTTTCTATAAACTTTCTATAAACACCTAGTATGTACTTTCTCTTTCAAAGTTGGCTGTGTGGTAGATGCAATCCTGTCTTGAACAAAAAAAAAACTAATGACATTCATTTAGAATATAAAAAGGTTTTTTAAATTATACGGTTATAATTCCTCATACAACGAGTTTCGCCAAAATAAACACACTCATTTCCTGTAAATTTATTTTAAAAAATAACAATTCCAGGAAGATAAAATCTAAGTGAGGGTGAAAACACAATTTTGATTTTAATTTATAATAAGGAGGAGGATAGGCGGTAAAAACTACACCACAAATTTCATCAAAACGGCAGGTGTACGCTTTTATTAGAAACCACATTGTGTTGCAGGAGGAAACAATTTGGTTCATAGAATTGGATGGCATGATTTTATTGGAAATTTTTTCTCCAACAAACAATATATAAAATTGAAACAGTTATTATTATCTCCTGTAAAATATGAAATATTTATCATAATTTGTAATGGAGAACAGCGTTCAATTTTAAGCTCACTTTTGGTAATTAATTATGATTTATAACAATACGACAAAACCTCATATGATAAGTAGTATAACAAATGATCTATTATGTGGTGAATTCACATGGCACGTCTCATTTCTGCCACATTTTTCACAATAAAAGTCCCATTCAGAAGTGAACTAAAGACGAATGTTGATATAATAATTTTTCATCGAATTTATGTTTCGACAGGACCAAAGTGAATCGAGATATAAATGGAAAAATTCTATACAGATTGGGCCACAGAAAACAGTCCACCTTAATTTTTAATAGTATTCATTGATGCAATGAAGAATTATTGGGTGACGGACACAGATATCTGTCATCTGTCAACCCTTTCTCTTCCACCATATATTCAAATAGTAGTCCTATTTATACGATCTGTGAATCATCATAAAAAATATATTTAGATGCAGTATATCATGATTATAAACATTTTTTTTATATTTACACTGCTTTTGAAGAAAAAAAAAACGATTATTGCAACACATTATTGGACAAGGATCGACAAAATAGAGAAAACAATGTGAACATTAAATGGTAACCTTCAAAACAGTACCCTTGATTATTAATTTTTTTCCGTTGAAGAGAAATGGCTTGCCATTGACTGCTTGGCTCATGCAGCTATTAGTGTCCGGCGCTACTCTGACTAAAGCCTCTCAAAGTTTGAGGCTATCTACTACCAGTAGTTTTGCTCTAAAGGAGAATAGTCCATTATATCTGATTTTTTCTTTAATATGCCCATTTATTATTTTCTCTTAGATAACCATGAGCTTATCTCTCTCTACCTCGTACTTATTGTAGTATAAGCTATGTACGATATAGCGTACCCCGTTTCTTTTAATTTCAACATTTGTGTCATTGGATTATTGTGGTTCGCATTGCCTTCCATATCCCTTGCCATCATATGTCTTTCTTCGTTCCTCCTCGATGATTCGAAGATTGCACGTTGATAGGTTATGCAATTTAATTCTGTGGAAAAGGAACATTGCTTTTTATTTAATGATACATAGATCATCGCTAAATAGTGCTGCTACCTATAGAGGATGTTTCAACCTTATTGCAACTGTGCATTATGTGATTTCTCATTTTGCTTTCTTTGTCAAAATGACACGTCTAGCTGTCTCAATTTTGACTAGTAGCACTGCATCTGTTACCTAATGGCATGTTCTAGTTTCATCTTTTTCATCCATTCACTGATTCTATGTATAGAAATAGCCGTTTTCACTAATGTTTCAGTCTTACCAAACAATAAGACAGCTAAGTTATACGCGTATCCCACCAGGATAATGCCCGCTGGCATTTTCAGTTTCAGAACTTCATTTTTCACATCATAGTATACATTTCAAAGTAGAGGGTCAAGGAAAGACCCTTCAGCACACTATACTTCCGTGCGTTCCCCATTTCCGACTCTTAGATTTCTATAAGTAAAATAACTGGTGATCATTCGTACTAACTGTGGAGAAATACTATGTAGAGGCTCTAGGAAACCTCGCCGTAGAGTCGAATTGGAATCATTTTTGAAATCAAATTTTAAAAACAACATTTTGTTCTTTCAGGCGAAAATTCACATTTATACTGTCTAGTTGTGACACAGATCGAACCTTCTTTTAGACTATTAGTATGAGTATTATATTGAATATCATGATTGGATTTTATAAATAATGGCTATGTTCTTGGGAAATGACGCTAAAGCTCTGATTAAATCCATTTTCACCAATTATAATACCACGTTTAATTGAAACATCTCTGTGTTGTTCACAATATTACATAATTCCCACGAGTTTACTTAAACATTACACTCAGTATTTGAAAATGGAGATCATTAACAATTTTTTATTCTGTAGCCATCCTGTGATTATCTATTTCATCATAATATAGCTCCTCCTAGTTAGGAATTCTAATGATATGTTACGTATGGCTGCGTTGTGTTCTTTACGCGTTTTCGATTTTCTTGTTTCTTTTGGTTGAATTCATGGGCTGTATCTGGTAATGTGTTATTATCAATATAATATCTAGTCGAAATAACAGAAGTATTCTCGTGAAAACAACTAACATACTACGTTGGTTTTCGATTTTAAATTTTTTCGATTACAGTAAAGGAACATTTTCTAGAATAGCACTAGACCCTTCAGTTTCTAATTGCCTAAATAAGTTGTAGGAAGAAAAAATTATAGAAGAAAAATCTGTCACAATCTATTGTCTACAACCCAAAACATCATTCACATAGGTGGCAGGAAGAAAATGAAAACAGTATTACTTATAAAACCAAAATTTTTGGTACGAATATGCTGGAATGTTTGCTTACTTCTACAATACAAAACCAAACATTTATTACAGTTACACACCATTTGAGTTAGTGTAGGGGAGACAACCGAACATACCAGAACAGTTCAATACGATAATAGAGCCACGGTATGACTTTGACACCTATCACAACGAACTCAGTTATAAACTCCAATATGCACACAAACTCATCTCACGTAGATTTTAAGGTTGGAGAACTGGTGCTATAAAAACAGAGAATAGGAAAAAACTCAACTATAAATAATTAGGTCTATTTCGAATAACGAAAAAAGGCGTAAATTAGGAACTTAAGAAGTTACGAATGTAATTTTTCTCTCCTAAGAGAGGGTGATATGGTGGTTATTAACCCCGAAGGTCATAAAAAGCCAATATGAATTAACTTGAACCGAAGCGAGAGCAAGGTTGACATAAATCAAATTTGCGTTCATAATATTGTTCAACACTTGAAAGTTAGTTTAGGAATTTATGTAAGCATACGATCTGTATATATAAATACAGCGTGAATTATTCACTATTAGTCCCATAAATCATAAACAGAGAAATAAAATATATATAAATAGTTATAAGTCATATAGAATAGTAGTATATATTTGTATATAGACTTATAATGTGGTATACACTAGTATACAGTGGTATATAGAATTATACATATAATTATGTATAATTATATAATGAAGTACTATAAATAAAAATTATATCAAATAAGTATAATTATTAACCCAGTGATCTAGAAGATGTCGTTTATTTTCCACTCTATATCCCCCGATCCTTAACCATATACCACACACGCAACGGTAGAAAGTAATGGGTTAACATGCAACACAACTTCAAATGAGGCACATTGTTTACACTTTGTTAATTTTCTCTGTTGCAGCTGAAGTGAATTAAAACAAATGATAATAAATAATTAGTTGTAATACAAGACAATCAACTAAATCAAAAAATTTGCTGGATGAAATATTTTTATCCACTACCGTTGTCTAATGTCCCCTTATATTTCCTCTTGCCGGTCTTAATAATACCCATTGATTATTAATTAATTAGTGAGTCATTAAGCACTGCTATCGGATACTTTCTTTATTTAGCTATTTTATATTGTTACATTAGAAAAGTAAATTTTCCTAGACCAGAGTCCAACACGGGATCTCGAGTTTGAAGGTACGTAGCATTAACTCTGAGCTGTCAGCGATATGAACGTGTTAGTTGCATATCTGATTATTAACGTACCATGGATTTTGAAAGAATTCATAAATTGAAGTAGCTTTCGTGTTAAATTATGTTTAAAAACTTGACTAAAAAATGATATACAAAATTAAAGTGACTTTTCTATAGCACCCCAAGAAATTAGAGGACCTGCTGAAGATGTCTCATCAAATTTATTGATGGGAAAATAATATGGCATATGAATTTTGAACTGGCAATAGGCATTATTGATAAAAATGAATAAATACCATCTTCTTGTAACATTAAAGACACAATATTTGTTAAACTAATAATTTTTGTATTGATTATGATGGAGAAGTTATACGATTATTATAGTTGTCGATAAATATGTACAACTTACATGAATAATAATATATTCATATTAGATATTTGTTGGAATAAAATGTGTTTCTAATAAAGTAACCAAATTTGCCAACAAAAAAACTTTAACCAAAATATTTAGTAGTCGTGGATAAAGTATAGTATTCTATTCGCGTATAATGAGTTACTATCCATTCTTATCCACGACTGTATAATATACCCATTATACGTGTGTTTTCTCAACACGGCATGTGATTCTATTCGAATTGGCAAAAGGAATTGTCAATAATTATCGCTCGTGATAGGAAACTTAACCTGGTGAAAATAACATTTATTATACGATTGTGATTAATATACTATCAATTAATATTCAGTTGTCGCTATTCGACATTACGTGTAATCTTTTGAAGCAATTTGGAGCTTTTTGAACTGTACTATTTTTCGTTGTAATCCATTCGACAAAGCGTGTTCGCTTCCATAAATTCTGTTCTCCCCATACAAAAATTCAATCAAGAAAACTTACTTGCTGCTCAAAAGGCTCTTCCTCTATTTTATTTACTTCTTTCTACTAATTTCATTCAGATAGTACCCTAAGTTATTGTAAAGATGCACTGTCTAGTTGGTAAAAAAGAGATCAAAGTACTGCTATATCATGATTTTAGTTTATATTTTTGAAAATGCGGGATCAATAATGTTCTCTATTAATCAATGCGATAATGCGATTCAAATTTTATGGTTGTTATAACATGGATATATCATATTAATTGATGTAACCAATAATCTTCCAGTTGATAAAGCTATAAACTTGACTTTCTTTTATTAAATAAACTGCAAGACCGTATCAATTATCGCCATAAATCTAATACGATAATGAACATTAGTGGCTTCAAGGCATAGAGTTAATATTAAATATAGAGAGAGCACCATGCATGTTAAAATGTACTTTTAAAAGATGGAGAAAAAGCATCTGCTTATCACTCTCTATCTCTCTTAACTAGCTATCAACATCCTTCCATACCTCACTCTCTCTACGTTTAATATCAATTCTATACTCAATGGTTAAAAGGAATATGAGGTATTGTGAATATCGTATCAATAAAAGTGTTTTATATTGTTACATATCTCTTTTCTTTACCATCAATTTGAACCAATTGAAAGTTATCTTTTTCACAAAATAAAAGTGGAATTTGGCTTGTAAATAATCAAACATATCTACCTTTGGACTACTTTTAGTGACAAATAACGTTCAGTATCAATATAAGTATATTAATAAAATATTTGCAAATACGTTTAAATCACCTTGAAAAATTTCTGACGTTTCCTAACATAACATTCCGTTGATATTTTAACTGGGGGGTCTTTATTACTTCTTATGCGGATCAGATCAATGTTGTATTATTTGATGTGTATTATTATGTATAACAGCATTGAAGCAATCCTATTTTTCACTGTTTCTCAGCTTAAACAAGAATAACTGTTTTCCAATTGATGGTTGAAGGAATTTTAATGGAAATGCCGTTGGCAGAAGAACTTTATATTAGGGGAAAATGGAGAATTTCCACTAATAACCTTTCTTTGTTTGTCAGTAACTAGTTTCAAAATTGAATTTCAACAGTTTCTTGAAAGAGAAAAGATAAAAGCAACGTTTTACTTGGCTATATTTCTTCACCGCTATTGAATTATCTCTTCAAAAAAGTATATATTCTCAAATAGAGAAAGGTTGCTCGTAAAATTTGAGTTTGTTGATGATATTAATATGACACCATAAAACTCACAAAAATCTAGTTTACTTGATACAGTCATGATTGTAATTTCTATTTGAAACAATAAAAGCGAAATAGCAGAGCAAATTCTTGAATATAACGTTTCCATTCAGTAATACCAATGAAATAGATAAAAAACTTGTGTCGGGATTTGACGAAGAGAATGGATCTGAATAAAAAAGATTTTGGATTGTTACTATTAACTCTCTTTTTTTGTCTATGTGACATTTATTAAATGAATGAAAATACATCGAAAATACATTTACGTAATGCATTAACGTACTGAATGTTCTAGTTTAATTGATAAATAATTACCAATTACTTCATTTCTTGGAATGTAATGACTTTCAAAAGTTATACGAAAGGGACACTAACAATGACATGCAACTTTTTTCTAGATGCTCTTTGAGTGTATGGAATTGAAATTATTCCAGTACTTGGATTTATATCGTTGTCTTTCTTCTCACTTTGTTCGCATTTTTAATGTACTTTGTGTACACTACCGGTTATAAGTTATTACCCACCACATGATCCATTCATTAAATCCCAAAAAATATACACTTAGAAATTTCTCTTTCATATTGTCACGTAAAAGTCGAAACGGTGTCTTACACACCAAAAACAATAGTTTAGTTAAAATTTCTGGAATCTTTGGTAATATTTCCATTATTTGCTAACCTTATACAAGCGTATGTTTTGTCGGCGAGTGCGACAAGTTAAAATAGCTCTTTTGTTCATAAATCTTCAACTGTGAATTATTTATTCGGTGTTTATGATTGTAGTTTAGTCCCAGTTATTCCTGTGGGACGCAATAACGTTGTGTGATTTATACTTTTTGGGCCAGGACATGTTTTTTTTGTAGGTTGTATACGAATTGTTATTGTTCTCGGAAATTCAGATTTTGAGTTTTAAATTAGGTTGAACCCAGAAACTATCAGTGAAAACTCTTGCATTAATAGCAAGTCTTCATAGTATAAGCAAAAGTAACCTTACCATGACGGCCAAAATTGAAATTACTCGTTTCACCATGGAATACAACGTGAAAAATAATTCTAAATTAAACAAAAAACGTAAGTTTTCACAAAATGTGTAAAAGATAAACATAAAAAACAAAAACTTATTTCAATTCTCCACATGCATTTTGAGAATATGTGAAACAAATGTAAAATACAAAAGTAGATCTTTTTATTACCTAAAACTTTGCGATTCATTTTTTTTCCATAGAAGGGTTGTTTTGTCGGAAATCGAGATAAACCGTTTTTCACCTTCAAACACTCTCCCCTTGTTATGACCTGAGATCCTCGTAAATTATTTTTATTATATTCTCCTCCTTTTCCAATAGGATTTATCCTTCTATTATTTTTTCTACTTTTTCTACCTAAATATAAGGATATTTTGGATTTTTTTTCTAATTTATGTGAATATTTTCTACTTCTTCTTCTTGTATGATCTATCCTATTCTCAAATACAAACAGATTGTATGTGACAAAAAAAGTTTTGTAAAGATCCCTCCATTCCATGATATTTTCATAACCAATCTCATTTACTATTTTTTTTTTTCGTATTGCAGTCATTTATTTAACAAATTATTTTTCGCTATGTAATATTTCCCCGGGAATTTTTGCTTAGACACTCATATAGTATCACTCCTTTGTCACAGAAATACTTCTTCTTTTCCTGTGATTAGTTTCTTTGAACTATTAGTTTCCTCCAATGTAGACAAACTCATAAACGCCAACTTAACAGTTGAAACAATCGTCACTTTTTCATAATCGTACTAAGAATTAGTTTAGTAGTATAGTACTATAAAAAGTTTGTTTGGAATAGTAGAAATGTAGAAAATTTGTTATTTATTTTTATGAATGGATTAGAAAAATTATCGACATAACATAGGATGAAGTGTAGTTTTATGTGTGTAAAAAATGAAATGATAACATTTATCCTGATTAAACACTAAATACAAATACAAATCGAGACAATTATTATGGTTCGTTTAATCAAATTATTGGGTAAAAGTTATCTAAGGAGATTTCATGAAAGCATCTATTTATATGTGTATTGCCAGAAATTGATATACACGTTTCCGCACATATTCAACTTTCAATTATTAGCAATGACAAATCTCAAAATTATCTGATTCTATTTGTTATACTATATTGCCGTAGTTGATGAAGCAATTAATAAAAGCCTAATTAGAAGAGCTCGTTCAGCTCTGATTAGTGTTAGAGTATGTGAAGTGAATAGAACAGTTATTTGCAAATCTGCAATAGTTATTTGATGTTCTTCAAGATTATATGCAGTCCTTAAGGTATAGCGTTGACGGTGGAATTATATAAATCTATTATGGGAGAAGCATCAAAGAATATCGACAAGATGGATTCAAAAAATGCTTATTTGACGCTCGTCAGTTTGTTGAGAAAAGCAGTTATGATTTGCCAAAAGATTTCAAAAATAAAAGAGTAGCCAGAAAGAAAATGATGTTTGATTTTGAAGGCAGCGATCAAACTATAGAGACTGTCAAAAGCCGGTTAGGTTTTTAACACCATGATTGATTCTATGATAAGTAACATGGAATCGAGATTTATGTCTTTAAATCAACATTTTGGAAATTTTGGTTTGTTCTGTGACGAAAAGTAAAAAAAAATCCAAAAAAGGAAATACTGAAAAACTGTCAGGATTTACATAGTCCTTCAACGATTTGATAGAAATTCACCTCAATATTAACGTTGTCATTAAAATTTTGTTAACAATACCTGTACTGCTTCCGCTGAACGGAGCTTTTCAAATTTAAAACTAAAAATTATTTAAGAAATATTATGGGTCAACAAAGATTTGAAGCAGATATAGCATCTAAGATGAATTACGAACCAATCATTAAAGAGTTCAGTACAATCAAAAGTAGAAAATTTCTTTTTCTTTAATTATTTTTTTTCATATTTATTTAATATTCCAAAGAAGTATAAGTAAAAATTAGGTTTTTTCTTAATGAATAAAAAACTATGTAATTTCAAGTGATTTTTTATTCTATATTCCCTATTTTTGCACCATCAGAGGGCCTCGCGAAATGTATACAATAAGTTTAGGTCTTGCGTCGCCGCTGATTATGTGTAGAGCCACGCAAGAAACGAACTAGTCTGAACCTGTTGAAGCGTGGCAACAGTATAAGACTAAGTTCAATCTCAGTGTCAGAATTGATCGTGTCGAGTAAAGCGCGGTGACTACTTACTCTCGTTTAGAAAAGATAACCTCAATACAAAATCATAGTGATTTTGTGAATGCGTTACGTGACGTATCATATGCTGTAGTGAAAAAGTGTTATCGTAAATCAAAATATCTCCATAAAAGCCTGCTGCCAGATCGATTTGTGATTATTAAACAGATAATTGAAGTTAGTGATATCTCATATCACGTTATACATGAAAAAATTGTATGCATGATGGGATATATGCATTCGTCTTTTAATGCAGTACAAACAGGTAAAATCAAAATTTATTCAGAAGTCCTAAGATGAAACCGTCAGGAGGGAACGCCCTCACCTGCAAAAGAAACCTCATAATTACAGTTACTTACACATATTAATGTGATGCAACGAAAAGACAACATAGGAAAAATTGCGCAAAGATTATACACTCAGTCCGCCAATGTAAAACCTAAGCCAGATTTCTAATTAGTTGAGAATCATCCAAATTCTTTACATTAGTTCTCAGTGAGTAGCGGTTTTTTTTAACTAATGAAGTCATATGCGCGGTGTATCTGTGGTTGGCAGATGTTGCACAATCTTTGTTTCGAGATGCATTAAAACGTGTCAACCTTCATGGAGACTTGTTAAATAAAGATGCATCTAAATTTTCTTGATTTTAGGTCTCTTCTGTTTGACGTTTCGACTTTTCTTTAATTCTTTATCAAAATATGATATTGACACTGACAATATGCTTATTTATATTGATCTATAGATCACCTTCATCATGAATATCAAAATAAGGATAAAATCAACTTAGAACTTTGTTCCAATAAGAAAAATTGATTTTTCCTTGGTTTCCACATCTCAAATATATTGAATTTATTAGAATTTACAAAATACGGCTATGAATTTTACTTAAATTATTTAGATCTTTTTTATCATTTATAGCTTTTTCGTTCTTATGAATGTAAACCATTTGTAAAAATTCTCTTTTTCGTGCATTAGATTCCGTTTCAAGAATTTTTGAATCTTTATAAATGAATTTAAATTTCTTAGATATTTCATGGTTTTTAATGCAGTTCTATTTTTTAGTCTATTTTCTAAATAATGAGATGTTTGCCCTATGCTAACAGCGTCACAATTAGTAAAAGGCACTTGATAAATAATATTACTTCTTTTGTTTTTTGGTATTTTAGATTTTAATTTGGAGAAATATTTGGATAATGTATTATGTCCTCTATGACTTATACTAATATCACATTGAAATAATTGGATAATTGTTCTACATATGATAAGGAAAAATGTTTTATGTTTTGATGTTTCGTTTATCCTTTTTTTGAATATGTTATTTATCATTTTTTCCGGATAATTATTTAATAATATATATATATATATATATATATATAATATAATATATATATATATATATATATATAATATAATATATATATATATATATATATATATATATATATATATATATATATATATATATATATATATATATATAATGAGTAGATTTAGTTGTTGTCTTCTCGACTCGACTTGTTCCCGTGTTTCCGTAAAGATATTTTATGTTTTATTGTTTCCAACTAATGTCCCAAAAGTTATCGTCGTCACATTCCTTTTACTTTCTTCGGAATATATGTACAGCACTAGTCGATTTGCTCAACGTTTTATTGCCACATTAATAAATTGTTGCTATGGATTATTGTCTACCTCTTTATTATTTCTTGTCCCTTCACATCTATGAGTTTATAAAGAAATTCTCATAGTAACATATTACCTGCAACATGTTGTGGGGTGGTTATTAACCACGAAGGACATAAAAAGCAAAGTTGAACTTACGCGAGGACAAAGTTGATAGAAACCAAAATTACGTAAGCGAACTATCTTTATGAATGAACAAAGCGTGAATTTATTTACCATTAGTCTTAGATAATCAAAAACAGAGGCCATGGAAGCAAATACGTATACCTGAGTCAGCATAAAACATACAGCGTTATCCTTCAACGTAACAATACTCCACAGTTGGTTGTATATCAATATTATTTTTCAATCTTATATGCATCTAGTTTTCCAAGAGATAAATTTCCATACAAAATTCATATTCAAAATGCAAAAAAGGTCTTCCTCAACTGCTCAACTTTTTTTAAAGTGAAATTTCAACAAATTAACCCACACTCAAACAGACATTACTAGATTTGTATTTCCTCATAAAAATGGGAATTGACAGGCCAATCTTCAATGTTGTGGACAAATGGCACTAGCCTATAAATTTCAAATGAGTAAAAATTATATTAATTCCAAAAATACGTTGATTGTATCTTAAGGAATAATGCGCTTATTTGGACTGATATCTTATATTTAAGAAAAAAATTGATTTGGTATTATGAACTCTCAAGATTTGGTTTATTTTGCAGTGACAGAAGATGGCAGTGACTTGGTGAGTCATGAGAAGAATTGATTCATATGTAACCAAGGCTTGTTTACTCACCTTCGCCGTGCTTGCCCCATTTCCGTCAACAGGCCAGACTTCAGCTGTCATTATGCTGGCAAGGTTAATCGCGACCCGACCTTGATATAACCAAACATCAAGCCAGTACACTTTTAGAAGAGAAGTACTTGAAAACTGACGTGATACAGTAATTCTGATCTAAGATTTAGATCTGCACAGAAGATTGGAATAAAAACGACTATCAGAGTAAAATATCAATTTTAATTTATATATAATTATAACTCCAAATCGATAAACCAATAACGAAATAAACATATAACCCTATAATCCTCCCTAATAGCATTTTTCCAATAAATTCGTAGCTAAAACTAAATTCACCTGTACAGGTGGTGTTCATATATCGATCGACTCAATATATTTACTAGTATATTGCGATAGGTATAGAAAGGGGCGCCATCATGTCGAGTAATGTCCCTCGAGGGTGCTTGGGTAGGTATCAATTGGACTGATCACTTCCGTACAGCAGTTGCCAAGCTTTTAAATATTAATCTGAAATACATGTAATTTATTTTCGGAAGGTAATTTCAAGAACGGTTCATAAAAATTTCAATGCTCGATACTCAAGAGAGGTAATTTGTGTTTGAATATTTTTACGTTTTCTATTACCCAGCAGCGTTTTATCATTGTAATTATTCCAACCCGAATTCTACTACTTAATAATATAATAACTTCTGCGTTTGTAACCGAAAGGGATTGAGGTTATGGAAATAAAACCTGGTTGAAAAAGATTTATACAAAGCACTCGTTGCGATGGAAATAATGAAATATTTTGGTTAACTGAAGCAATTTAACCAAGAATATAGAGAACATATCTGCTTTATTAAGGTATATGAAAGAATCACATAAGGCATTTGATGGTTTCCAATTACACAATTTGAGTACCCATGCGTAGGCAATGCTTCAAACGCATGTTCCAAACTGTCGTTTTGAGATCTTTACTTCAAACACAGTTGCAATTTCCCTTTGGCAGATACCAGATAAATGTTTGGGTTTGGTGAGCCTCAAAACTGCGCTGTAAACACAAACTCTAGAATTGAGGATAAGTAAGCTTTTATTCTAAAATTATTTAGATTTACATTTATGTTTTCATAATGAAATCACAATTGCGTTGCTGAAAACAGTATTCTTTAAGATTGAATGCATAAACTAATTTGGAATAAACATTATTATATGTCTTAACTATTAAATTTTGACAAAAAATGATGGACTAAGGACGGATGATGGGGCAATGGTCCGGGTGGCAGTTGTTTCTTTTCAAGGAGTTTTATCCAAACTGAGTTTAATACGGTACGCTATAGACTCATTCCTAATCAAGACCGTCAGCCTGAATACCATCGTTGGGTGCCCGCATGAAAATGGCGGTAATCGTAAAAAAAGTTTTTTTTAAAGCTATTTTAGCGCCGTTGACATTTTTATCGTATAATATTGATGTTCGTTAACCACAAAAAACAACCGTCAATCGTGCAGCTGACGGAGGATCACTTGTCATTCGAATGCATTAACTTGACAAAAAATTTGAATTTCAAATTATCTTATCCCGATTGAAATTTTCACACTTAATTTCATACATTTATAGAAATGTAGACTTTTCCCTTAATAGACACTCAGCATTCCATACCTGCAGCCATTTTGTTCCTGTCTCCTTCCAATGTGAAAGGACAAGGCTTTTGGCTTCAATTTATTGTTCGTTCTTCATCATGGGTTGAAACTAGATATTCTTAATCAGTGAACGTGAACAATAATTTCAAAATACTATTCCGTCCGTGAAAAACCATTTTGTCTATTTTCAATAAAAAGATAGAAAAACTAAACATTTCCACTTCTGATACTTTGCAGAAATGTAAGAATATCTCAAAGATTTCGCAACTTAGTAATTTAGCAAATATCAAAGATTGAGCAAATGATTACATGACAACATGGATCGGTCTAAAAACAAAAAATATTCTGATAGTCCAAACGTCAATTTTTATCCGTTTTCTAAATATTATTGATAAAAACCTAATTTTAAAATAGAAGAGAATTAAAATCAAGAATATTTATAAGCATAAATATATGGGCGTTGACAACATCGTCTCTGTGCATGCACTTAATCCTTTTCCAGTTCTAGCGTGTGTTTTGCTTTCAATGAGACCATTCGCTTCTTTTTCCTTCTCAAGTAATTTTTTGTTCTTTGTTATTTTTTTTTATTTCTAATTATTTCTATAGAAAAGCAGTGTGGCCGCCATCGAATAACAATGGAAATCAATATTGTCCAGTAAGCTTTTGGAGTGTTCTGTTGCCCGTGGAGACGTTCAGTATCTGGAACTCGTGCCGTGGCAAATACTTTTGGTGTAAAGGATCTAGTCTAACTCCTCACAACGAAATTAAGTATGTCAATTATTTTTATTTGTTGATTATTATATATGTGCTTTTTATGTTGCTCTATGGATTTGTTCATAATGGAAGCTATGACCGTGTAAGTGATAAATGTGAATCATAACATTGCCACCATTTGAATAGACTATTCTTTCATCTGGAACCATATTTTAACGATAAGTCAAGTCTCGTAGAATTGTTCTATACTAAGATTTTATTTTTAGTAATCGATTTGCGCAAGAAATGATGATTGAAGCTTTTTCAGTTGAGCAACTTTCACGTGGCAAGATTAGTGATCCTGGTTTTAACGTACAAATTGATGAGAGCAAGTTTGGTAAACGCAAATATAACCGCGGCCGCTCGATTAAAGGGCACTAGGCTCTGGGCATTAGTTCAGAAAAAACCTAGATCTTCGATATGATTATCGCTTTTGAAAACTGCCACAGAACTGCCGCACTTACTCATATAATCGAGGAGCACGTCGCGCCTTGCTCGACAATCTGGTATGACAGCTGGCATGGATACTGTGACCTTGCATCACACGACTTTGCTAGTGACTCAACGTAAACTGGTTAGTAATTCGCGTCAGTTATTAGTTCCAAATAAGTAGCTCTTGTGTAGAAGGCCTAAGTGTTACAAATCAAATAGCATCGATTAAAACCCGAGATGCCCGGGTACACATTTGTAAAATTATCAATTTTTCTTATTGTACGCAAACACAAATACATCCTTCTTAGAATTGATATGAAAACTTTTACATTTAACACTTTAACACTAAATCAATTTATTTTATTATGAGTTTAGGATTAACTCCAGTTAAATATTTCTCTTTACTACTAAATTCAATTAGATATCTTCTGATCACGAAAACAAAACAAAATGAAGTAATAATTTTTACACAGAATACACCTGACAATTTATTCTTATATTGTATACGTTTCTCAATTTCAGTAGATAGTAGCTAAATATATTTCCGAAATATATGACGAATGTCAAGTTTCAAATTACACCAATATTTCATTATATTCTCGCAATTTGCACGAAGTTATGATAGGGAAATAATCAACAAATTAACACCAGCGAATCGATTTTGAGGTGAACTAAGCTATGAAGTCGACAGACACGTTCGTATTCTAAACTAAACTTCCGTTTCCTCACTATACATCTACCGTAACAGATGTTTGTTGAGCTAAATATATTCAAGATAATAGATCAGGATATATACCCTAATTTTATACGTTAAGAAATTGTGAAATATAATTTGATGTTATATTTGAATTGATTGAATTGGGAAAATTAAGAATATAAGAATAACATGTTTTTCAAATGTCTTATTCGATTCTATATACGAATTTAATAGAATTAGATTCAAATTGTTAAACTGTGTCGATAGTGAAAACATTATTGACGATAGAAGAAAATGTATATATTTACAAAGAGTTTATTGTATAGCATGAAAGTAGAAAATACTTTTATCAATTATTCAAATACACTTACAAGTTATTTTTATTCCTACTCTATATAGGGTTACAAGACAGAATCTACAGATACTACATATGATAATATTGTTATTCAACCCTATTAATTTTAATGCAAATATGCAATAATTATTGTGCGTATTTTTGTTATTAGGTTAAATATACATAAAATAACTTTTTATTTGTTTTTTTTTTATTTTATATACACCGTATATTTGATATAATCACAAGCCGATAACTTTTGGCTTCATGACTAAAGTCATGAATTGTGGAGCTTTCAACGATCATTTGTTCATCTTATAGATCCTGATAATGTTTTCGCAGTAGTAATGGATTTATGTTCTGAAATATCTATGAAGAAATCCAATATTTCTAATGTACCATGTAATATTTTCCAGCAAATATCTTTTTTATTCCGTTGATTAATTATTGTGTTGTAATAGTCACTTTTGATGTATAGCTCAAAACAGAAATTAAAATGTCTATTTAGCTCTATATATATCCCAAACCTATTGGTTTGGTATCGCGTACTCACAAACAGTGCAGCGGCATTAATGACTGCAAGGTATGACTACGAAGCTGATTCTGGAATGCTACAAGGTATTCAATAAGTCAAATGGTGAATGGACGGTAAAGCTGGTCTGAATCCCAGTATTTAGGGAATCAGCTGTCATGAAATTACATCCTGGCCAAGCTTGGATCCGCCGATAGGACCCGAACCTAGTGGGAATCTCTAGTTCGCAAGGACGACTTCAAGATGTGCAAGACAGGAGCAAGCAAGAAGACGTATATTCAATCATATTAATGCAGATGGGGTAGGAAAAAAACCTCCCAGATAAACTGCAACTACGAAGACATAAGTAACTCTGTTAAGCCTGATCAAAGGTTATATTATCAGCTACAATAGAGAGACAAGGTCGCCGATTCAAACAATCTTTGAAATATAAGAGGAAACAACGACACACATCACTTGTAACTGTCAAACTCTCATGATCACACGGGGCCAAATGATTCTGCAATTATAAAGAATCTCTATGGGCTAGAGCGAGGGCAGACAAGGAACTACTCAGACAATTAGAGTTGCCGAAACCTTTCCATTCTCACTATTATTTTGTGAATTTGTGAAAATTCGGTCTATTCAATATTATTCCATCCATTCCTGGATACAGAATCTATCAGCGTATTTTCCAGTTTTCCATTAAAATTGGATAACGTTAACGTTAACTCATTATTATGGTTGTTCTGAATAGAAGCAAAGCGGAATTTGCCTTTAATGTATTTCGATATTTTCACAAATCCAAATGGTATATAATCGAGAATGCACCGAACATGAATAGAAACAAATAAAAACTCATGAAACGTTAACGTTCAATTAACAATTAATCGGAATGAAATTCCTTATAGTATTCACACTCATGTCATATCAAACATATTCGAGGCACACTGCTGGGAACAACCATCATTTATCATAATCCTTAATCAAGTTACACATGTAAAGCTAATACTATTTGTTTCTGTGGCAATCTCTCAAACCTATGTTACTGTTGGTCGCCACCGATAGAGGCAAACGAAGTGGTAGACGATAATCAAATAACGAGTAAATGGAATGCTGGTGAAGATAATCCTTGTCTAAATACCTTGTATTGTTTGCGTTTGATTTTCACTTCGTGGAAACATGAGGGTATGTGAAATATAATAAATGCTTTACTGTTAGAATAATTGCTTGTGAAATTATGATTTTTAAGAAATAATTACAAATTATCTTGTATGAAGAATTATCCTCTATTGTATTTCTTTTTGATTGGAAAGAGATATAGTTCCAAAAAAACCTCCATTACACCTCATGTGCTTATGGAATGTAAACGAATGATAGAAAAACTCTGAATATATCGAGTAAATATAAAAAAACTTTGAATATATCGAGTAACATATGGAAGGTTAGATTTAGTGTATTTAACCCATTTCTTATTTTTCCCCAAACGTCCTTCCTCACGGAAAATAACGCTGTTAATATCTCATAAAACCTACAATCTTCAAACTTTGTTCGCAGTAAAAGTCTGTAATGATGGATTGTTCACTATAAATTTACATTTTTATTGTTGTCACAAGCGCTCAACATGAAGAGGGCAACAGTAAATTTTATAGACACATATAATTATGAATATTAATTCAAAATGAACTACTGAGTTGGAATTACTGGGACCTTTGGTGGTATTTATACTGAACAAATGTTTACAGTGTCATTGTAAGTGTTTCTATAGCAATACATGTTGTGTTTAATAGAAAGTGAACTAAATGAAAATGGATAGAAATTTATTTTTTTGCAAACGGTCCATAGAGGATTCAAATGAGAAAAATACTTTGTAGCCACATATTTAACTATTGAAAAAATGAAAATGCTTTTTTTCCAAATAATCTGTTGACCCTCCCACGTCTAAACGCTGGTTTATAGTAAGAAATTTATAATTGCCGGTTTACACAATATACCAATGAAGTTAAAATTTGCATGATGGGTTGTTTTAGAAAAGCTGAATTGACCGTGTCAATTGCAAATTACGCAATTTAAGGAGGGAACAGTAAATCAGAAGCTGACGACATGAGACAGTTTGAACTAGACTCCTAACTAATGCGAATGTACATCCAATCTTTCTTGCACTTTCGTACACACACACACTCCGTTTATATCTTGCTATTAGTGCGTTTACTATGAAAATGAAAAAAATATGGTTCCACCCTTCGGAATTTAGTTTACGATCAAATAATTTAGAATCGGGTATTCGTAAGTGAGAACTGATAATCTCTTTCCAAATATAAAACTATTACTAGGGCGGCATAATTTGAAGTGCGGAAAAAATTTTGAAATGTCAAAATTTTAGACGAAAAAAGTGAAGAACATCCAATTCAAAAATTGGTTCAAATTAGTGTTATGAAAATTTTTTTATGGAACATACACTGAACAGACAAATAGCTCGATTTAAGAGAAAAAACTTTTGCACCAAGTAAATTTTCTTGGTTTGTGCGAATGGTTTTTTCAATGTATTATAATCCAATTTATAAATTTACCTCTCACTTTGTGGGTAACATTTTTAGTTTTTTTTTGACAAATCAAATATAGTCTATATTGAGTAATGTTCTTGGGCAAAGCGTTTTGAAACTACTAAATTTTGATAACTTCTCAAATTGATAATGCTTGTCTGTAGAAATATTGGTTTGAACATAATGAACTGTCGTGATCAATCGTATATAATGCGAACAATATGTCAGGTAAATATTCAGACAAGAATCAAAACAATTAATCTTTTAGCAGATTGTGTTCATTGTGTCACCCATTACTTGAATTAAGTATGATCATGTGCAGTTTAATCAGTAACAGAAGCAGTCGACCTCTTTTCTACTTTACAAGAACTATACAATTTTTTCAGTATATCTACACATCTCAGGGAGATCTTGGTGCAGCGTACAAATTTAAGGGTTAAGAGTCTTTCTCTTTGGTTTATTCCACTTGATGCATGCTATGCATTGGAAAAATTTATTGCCAATAGCAGTGATGAAAAGGTGCCTACACGATCTGAAGCAACAAGATTGTAGCATTTAGAAACAGTAATGCTAGTGATTGTTTGGAATGTTATTTCATATCATTTTAATTCTGCTAGTAAGAAGCTTCAATAATCTCAAGCTGATTTATCATCCTTTGTGCAGATCTATAGTTTTCTGGCTTTATGTCTTCAAGATATAAGAAATATACAATTTTCTGATTATCAAAGCACTATCTGGAGTTCACGATTATTATCGTTATGATAATCACCGCAAGAAAAAACAGAAAAATAAAGCTACATGCTCATGAATAAATGAAATAAGTACTTTCTCTGAACAAGAAAATTTTTGCACAAATGTTTTCCACCCTACTCTAGACACTCTGGGTGTACAATTAGCCGAGCTTAAAAATGCATAAGAAAAACTTCAATTTATTTTATGATCTATCTGAAATAGATACAATGAGATGAAAAATCTTGCCAATAAACCAGCCAGTAAACATCATGACGATTTGGAAGAGATATTAGACAATGAAGATTTCCATTTCCATTATCAACTTGAAGATTCCTTAGCCAAAATGGTATGTGCTAAAAAATGTATTTTTTTACGGGGTCTTCGAGATGTTTATTCGAATGTTGAATTTTTTGAGTTATCAAGTTACAGATTGTTTAACAGAAAGAACTTTTTCCACTCTGAGAGGAAATAAAAACGCAAGCATGGGCCAAAGATGGACTTAATGCTCTGTCTATTGAAGTCAATTAGTCGCAGAAATTCAACGATTTGCGACGATAAAAGCCAGGAAAAGAAAATTCTCAAATTAATTAATATTGGAAAAAAATATTATTTATCTTTCTAAAGTTTAGACAGTTTCATTTTGACAGCATTATTTTGTCATATGTGAGGGTGTTGTAAGGTTATTTCAAGATATTATTTACAATAAGTTTTTGGACGAAATGACTGTAGTCATAAAATATAGACAAAACTACATATCTACAGTGAAGAAAGCTCCTGGAAAGAAAAATGGATAGTATTTGATACAGCATTCTTCAGAACTTGTGTTATTTTTTGTGGTGATTTAAAGGACTGTTCCAGTATAACAAACTGAAGCATCATTGGATATTCAGTCAAACTTAATAGTGTAATGAATCATTATAGAATGTGCAGTTATTATAAATTTTAACAGAAATTATGACTTTTTGGTTTTTTTATTTATGATAAGTTGAAACATGGAGGTTTTAATAACATTGCCACCACATCAATTGGAGGCATCTACATACCCCTTAGTGACACTTGAACGTTTCAAGACCCCATGACGTTTGAGGATAATTAATCTACGCCATTATTTACCGTGTATAAAGCAGATGACCTTCAAAATCAGTATCCAATAAAAATTTTTAGGATCTGGTAATTGTGACTATTTGGCAATAATTCTTGGCATTTCCCCGTTTTATTAATTTCCATAATATACCACTCCCTCGTCGGTAATTCATAAAGAATCATTTATGGTAAATATAACTTGGACTTACAGAAATATTTTCTTATAAGTTCAATCAATCTTCTCATTTTGATGTTAATTTTTGAGATAAACTTAAGATTTCTGGAACGGTTGAAGATGGGAATAGGACATGCACATGAATTATATCTAGCATTTTCTTATAAATCCAAAAAGAGGTTGCGTTTGAAATAACAAAGCTGGTATTGTCCTCTGTGACATGATACACTTTGTATAATTTTTTTTTTTGAAAAAACTGCTTATTCAAAAATATAAATCCATTTGTCCAAGCTTTTGTACCAGCTCGCCCTCATTTATTAACGAATTTATTCCATTTGGCTGTTCCACACCGTATATATGTTGAATAGTAGTTTACTTGCTTGTTACTTTATCGTTTAGTAAAGAGCGCACAAGTTAGTTAACGATAATGTTATATATAGTGAATATTCCAAATTGATGAATAAAAATCATTTTAAGATTATCAATTATGAAAAAAGCCTGAAGCTACGAAATATCCTCATTTCATCTACTTTCATAAATATTCTTATGCTGATGGCGATAGTAGATTGATGTGTAAAATTTCCTACTTTTATCAATTTGATAACATGGAAAGTATGTGAGAGAAAATTTCCATTCTAGATTACTTTCTAATCTTTGCAAAATCTTTCCCAGAGGCCAAATCATGGATATGGAGCCCGTTGGTTTACTTCTCAATGATACATAAACTATCGAATGCTTATTACCATATGAAAATTACTTTCAAACATTCTTTTTTTTCAATACACGTCGGTTAAATTGATTGAATTCACTCTACATTACAAGAAATCTTATTCATGATTCTGTATTATCAATCAAAACTAATTCTAGCCACAAAAGCACAATTAATGTATCAAGATACTTCACGTTCTGTTCTCATCTTCAGATTAATTTTCTCTTATAAATTATTGTGCTTATTTAAATTAATGATTGTGGCTAAAATAGGCTTTTGATTTGATTTCAGGTATTCAAGTACTTAAAAAATCAAATCAAATTTGTGTAGCGTAATTGCGGATTCACTCAAAAACAAACAATGTGAAGTGAAGTGAAGAATGTGTAACAACTAACGAAACGAGCGGAATATGAGTTAAAGAAAAATTAACAAGTACACTTGTTCAAACTGAATAAAATTATGTCTTACTCATAATACCTACTTTAAAATGAACGAAGTTAACATTAGTTTACATGATGATATTATCTTTTATTTTGTAAATTTAGGGTTTACAGTGACAAGATAACATAAAAAAAGTAATTTCTATGGCCGTAAACCTTCTTGCCAAGAAGTAATAGAATAAACAATTTGTGAACAATTTTATTTCAAGCTAATGGAAGTACTAAAGAGTCTATTTAAAAATTTAATTTCTAGAGACATAAAATCCTTCAAAGCAAAAAAGGAGCACGGAGGTATTCAAATTTTCTATTTATGATTTAGAAATTTTTTAATCGGTTCAACAAAACAAACATAAGATGCAATAATAGGTTTTTCATCTTGAATTAGATTATATTAGTATAAAAGGGGTGGTTTTAACGTGTTATCTTCAAATGAAAACTCGGCCCGCCAATAACAAATAGAACGGACTAGAGAGAGAGGGAGTGAAACAGAGAGAGAGACATGCTTTATTATTAAGTATCTGTTACAATTTTTAGACAAAAGCTTGTAAACACTAAAAAAAACATAAAAATAACTAAATGAAGATACAACTAAAATAAAATTTCAATATACATAGGAAAGCCACAATGAGTAACAAAATTATAGGTAATAATGAGTATATAAGTCGTATACAAGTCCATAGCAGAAATTAAGACAGTACGCAGAATTAAATATTATTATTAGAATATAAGTCGTTTATAGAGTAAAAGGCTCTTTCCAGTAAATGTGCATCCAAATTATGACTGAATACTGGAAAAGCTGATATCGATTTCATTTCAATTTGCAAGTGATTGTGCATTTTTTCTGCATTATACAATATTGAGCCCTTAACTAATAATGAACGTGTTGTAGGTCGTGCTCCGTGTTCCTAAATGGATGGCCTGCATTGACCTTTCTGAAATTGGAGAAGCGTGCTTACCAATTAGGCAAACGGATTCAAAGATGAAGGAAGGAGTCAGAATTTTTAATGTTTTACATAAGTCCCTGAAAGGAGCTCTACTGTCTAGTCCAAATAAATATCTAACATCTGTCTTTGGTAATTTGAAAATTTGCTCAAATTGATTCGCACCACACGTCCCCTGAAGGGAAGGACGACTCAATAAGAACATGATAAACTATTAAGAAGGTTGTTAAATTCAGTTGCTTGGAAAATGATCTCAGCGCGAAACAGGAGGAACTTTTTAAATATGTAATTCCCATTTCAACAAATTGTCCACAATAAGCCCAAAGAATTTCACAGATTCAAAGACGTCAACTTTAGTTTTAACACGTTGAGACAGAGAAGATTATAATCACATGATTTAAGGGTGATTAGGTCACTGCTTTCTAAATTCCTTGTCCAATTTGTCTCATAACTTATTAATCGAGTTCAGGTCGTGTATGAAGTGGAGGACAGTTTGGGATCCGTACCATACTGAAAGATAAATTTTCTGTCTGGTCATGTGTCGGTTAGATGATACTACATTTTACAGCCTTTAAGCTTATGAGTCCGCAGACAGAATGAGATAATTTCTGAAATGAATGGATTATGGGATGGACAAAAACTTTCGATTGGTGGTGTACGTTGCTTGTTCGTGATGGAAGATATTATAGAGGAGCGGATCTCCCCTAAAAAGTCGCTTAGAAAGTTAAAAACCGACCAACCTCGTCCTAGTCGCTGAAAATGGTCTATCCTTATATTTAGGGGTCGCTAAATACGAATATGATATTTATTTTTATCTAAAATTGGGACTAAATTGCCAAAATCGAGTTTTTAATCAAAAATGCGAAAAAAAATGTTTTGTGATTTCACGTGTTCAACTCGCTGTATCTTTGTAACTAATCGTTATATTTTGTTGAAAATTCAATGCCATATACTAGAGCGTATTCTGAAAGAAGATAGACTAGTCCAAATTTCCTAAAGATTTTTCCGACCGAACAGGAAATTTTAGAAAATTTTTCATGCATACATACTAATACAAAAGTTGAGTTCTTAATTTCCTTTTTCTAAATTCATAGTATTAAAAATTAAAATGCAAAGAAGTTTTGTGGAAATTTTCAGATCTTAATAAGCCGTGCAAAAAAATACACAGCGATTTCAAGCTGATCGCTCTTCATTCCCATTAATAAATCTTCTATTACTGCAATGAGCATACCAGAAAACAAAAATAGATTTTGATATAATAGATTTGATATGAAGATCTGAAAATTTCCATAAAACTTCTTTGCATTTTAATTTTTGATACTATGAATCCAGAAAAAGGAAATTAAAAACGTCATCACTCAACTTTTGTATTAGTATGTAAAAAAGTCACAATACCGCATGAAAAATTTTCCAAAATTTCCTGTTCGGTCGGAAATTTGGACTGATCTATCTTCTTTTAAAATATATTCTAGTATATGGCATTCAATTCTCATTAAAATATAACGATTAGTTGTAAAGATAAAGCGAGTTGAACACGCGAAATCGCAAAACATCGCAAAGCTTGCAATATGAAGGAGACTATAAGAAAAGCGTGTTCTGATAACCCACATGAACAAAAAGTGACTTGATTCAGAGAATTTTATGTACTAGATAATAATATGAGGCAAATTTCGTATTCAATAGAAAACTTAATGGTTTGTTTTCTCCTAAGTTGGGAAAGTAGAAGAAAAACAACAGCTTATTTTACATAGCCAAACGGCTCAGGTGGAGAAAGTATCTAAAAAACGTTATTGCTTATTTTTGCTACATTGAAAAGGCACATTCAAACACTTTTGAAATTGAAGATAGGAGGTAAAGTGAATCTGGAAGATTTTCATCTGCAGATGAGGATCTGTACATCCGGTAAATTTCTTTTTGTCCATAGAGACAAAGACAAAGAGTCATTATGGTAGGCTGAAGAGGAAGGTAGAATCCATAATCTTCGGACCGATACCGCAACAGCAAACTTCAGCTGCACCATAAACAAACTGAAAATCTAATAAAAACCATAGAAAACCTCATTACCTATCCTAACTTCTTATGGATGACCCAATTTCCATTTCTGTTGATCAGCAAATGGTTCACCTTCATCGGCTCTCATAGTACATTTTTTTTAATATTATTATTATCATAAACTGTTGCAGGTCTACTGTTGTTTACTGACTACTAAAATCACTCTATGAAATTAGCGGTGATGGAACTTAATAAAAATATTTGTAATGTCTTGTTAGGGATCTAACGTTAAGTTTGGCATCTTCACCTTAGAGCTGCAATTATTTCATAATTATATTACTTGTTATAGTGCATTTCGTTTTTATTCAGCAGTCGGAGGTATATATTTGTGTTGAAAGTTGATGTCATCACTATATATCCTTTGTGGCTATGCGTTTTAGCTAGGTTAGTGTTATTTTAAGTTGGTGCACCTACAATATTTTTTGTTTGTTTTTATTGTTGAGATGTGGTTGTTGTAATCTTCGTAATAACTGAAATAAGAATTTGATGTAGCATATGTTAGATTAATGCAGTTTTCAATAACAAATAGAGATAGCAAAATGTGTTATAATCAGGGTTGGTTGTGACGATTCTAAAGAAGGAAATTGCAGAAAACATTTTAAAGCCGAGGGTTCCAAGTTCCTTTTTTAATAGGTTATGTGGTGTGGTGGAGCAGATATCAGATAAAAGTAGTATTCTATTGGGTGGTATAAGTCTGCATACTTGTAATATTTCGTTATTAATATCGATAAGCCCATCATGTTTCATGATAGAATCAACTACGATTCTTGAAAGATGAATTCAAATACGATTATTTGAGATTTTGGAATAGTATAGTTCTTAGACTTATTGTGGAGATGATAGCCAAAAGATCTATTTCACATTGCTTGGAGAACTGAGAACAATGACTCCAACTTTGGAAATCTAAGTGAGTATAATAGGTTGTAGAAGTTTGTTATCTACTTTGGAGTAAGTTTTCGAAGAGATTTATTGTTGGGATATAGTTGAATGTTGAGTTCAAGATGCCTGTTAGGATGAAGGTGTTGATGTTTCATTTTTTTTACAATGGCAAATCATTCTTTTATAAATGAATTCATATTTGAAGAGTTATATTATTTATTCCTGCAGTGGTCGCCATATTTTTGTTTCGAAGCTCTTGATAGATATATGCATCTGATGTGCAAATAACTTTTTGACAAAGTTAAGCCGAAACCTATGTTAATTTATACCGAAGTTCATTGGAGTTTGAGTTTTCTTTGAAAAAGCTGGACGTATTTTCCATTTTTTAGCTTTTGAACAGAGCTTTTTGTAGATAATTTAGAGATGAAGCTTTTAAAGCATTTTGCATTGAGCTAATCAATATGCAACCACTCAGAGTTTGTAACTTTGACAAAATATCACGAATATTATTTTCAAGAGATTGAGCAGTCAAATAAGTTCTTGCAATGAAAATATATGGATCGATGCTGGTGATTATAATAATACAATTTGATTCTCCTGCAACAAATGTATAACAGAAAATCATTGACTTTGATTATAAATGGTTAGAATTCAAGTTAGATTAGGTTCAAATCGTACAGAAGCGGCAGTACATATAAATCGAAAAAGATGTAACTTATTATCAGTGCTTGGTTAGAAATTATCACAATAAGCTGGTATTTTCAGGAGCTTGTTTCAGTAGAAGAGGTAGAAATAGAAAAATTTTTCTACTCTAATCATGCTAAATATCGACCCTTTTTTCTCGTTACTGATATGAGTTCGATACTAGGAACAATTGTGAGCAGTAGTCTTTATCGCTTTCTTCTCATTTAAATCATATTTTCTGCAATCTCCAGCTTTTTAAATACTAGTTAACAAACGTTTATAGTTTTCGGTATCCCTGAATCACCCCTTTTATCAAAAAACAAACACAATTAAAATTATTGATGTAAATATTCACAAAAATAAATTGCAATGAGATACGAATTCTTTTCTATTGACTAATCCAGGCCGTATGATTCAACAATATACCAAGCGGTTAGAAGTGTGGGCAAAAAGGGAAGGGACCAATTCAGATGGTGGCAACATTTGTTTTTCTACTATTTAAGGTCTCAGGTAAAAGAGTTTGATAATAGCTGCTGGTCCTCATATGTTGCGGACTCAGCTATCTTTGGCGCCTGGACTATTTCTATCTGAGCCAAGCGCCAAGATCTCAGAGACAAAAGTATATCTTATCAAATTATACTTAATTTTAGACTCTGTAAGAAACTAATTAACTTCAATTTCTGGAAACAAGCTTTAAAATTCCAAGAAAAGAATCTAATTGGACGTAAAATAGCTGCAATTTCGCTCCAAAATTTGAGAAACAGATTTCTCAATTAGGCAATTTATTTTTATGACTTGGAATGGACCTAAATTATTGTTTGGCTATATTTATTTATCAACAGTACTGTATCTGTTAAATCTTGCGTGTCGTCAAGAAATAATAGTACGATAATTCTTCCTATTATCCACTGTGGTTTTCCATTTTTCCATTTTATTCGTTCTCGTGCATTTATTAATTTTTCACAAAGATTTGTTCCATACAGTTATTAATATATTTTTATATTTCATTAATAATTATTGCAATCATAAAATTCGAAGGTATATCACAAAAAAAACTAACGAACGATTATTGAAGTGTGTAAAGACAAATTTAATTATAAGAGTGAAAATATGAACTGCTACAATCTAAAGTCTTCAAAAGTCTTGAAGGCGATCTACATGAAGGACGGGTAAAACGACAGAAAACAGCAAAGCACAGGATGTGATTATAAAATTTCGTTAATTAATAGAGAGAGAGTAAAAGCTGTAGACCTCTTGAGTAATGAAAACAATAATATGTTGGGTTACAAAAAGATCTTTGTAAAATTTATGTTAAATTCGCTCATACCGAAATAACACTTTCTCTTGCAATCTTCTTGTTCGATGCATTTTAGGAAGAACGGACAGGATTTTATAATTTCGTTGTATAACTATTTATGAGATTTAGGTCTGAATCCCTATCCTGAATCAGCATAAAAGATTGGGAATGATATAAGCCCGCTACTTCAACTTCAAAGTGTGGTAGGGTCCTTAAATACATGACACGTGTTGGAATCAGTTTTTTCTGGTATATTAACAACGTTATTGGCGAACTATTAAACGAGAAAATAGCACAGCAAACATCTGGATTAACTGATTGTATATATATCTGGTTTACACATACACTCTTTAACTCACCTTTTCTCATAACTTAACAAAGTATCGCGAACATAAGTATCGAACAACAAGCTATACTAAGTAATATCAAAAAGAGCAATTTCTTGACCTTGATTTATTTGTAACATTACGACTATATTTATACTCGTAGCAGAATGAAGAGACTATAAAAAAATTATCAACCAAATGGTTGATTTATCAAAATGGGTACTTTATGTATCTGGCTCTACAAGATAGAGTTGCCACATTGCTAAGCAATTGTTTGGATATGAAGGTTGACCTATCACTATCTATACACTGTTTCGCTGCAGTTACGCCTTTGGTACCAACATCCACAATTTGTGCTTCCTCTGATTTTCGACTAATTAGAACTGGTGCAAAGAAGGACAGCAATCGTCATGTTTGCTACATTGTGATAGTAGTGGTTTGAGGCTTATTGCTTATCATCATTTGTGTTTATTCGAGGCAGTATTGTAGCACCAACCATAGACTCTAACGCAGTGAAGTTTCTTAAAACGAGGTGCCATAAGTAAATATCCACCTCCTTTTCTTGTTAAACCTGAGACGTGTACAGAATTTCGTTCAGCTACAAGCTCATTTGATGTAAGGCATTGACATCCCCAAATAGGTGGATAAATTACTCTAGGTGTAAGACATGTAAATTTGAATTCATACGCTCATTCTTTAACCAGTAACGATTTAGATCTACTATTCATAATTCTCTGGATTAGTTAAATGTTGGAGATAGTGTAATGATAATTTTCTATTTTATTTTCTAGGTTACGGATTGTTACTAAACCTAAAAGAAATATTTCGTGAAAGCTAGAAAACATTTCTAAAATTTTCAAAAAGAAAGTCAGTTCATGAAATGGATTATAATATTATATAGCTCACAGTTTTTATCATTCTTATATTCGAAGTAATTTAATTGATTCTGCAATTTGTTACATTTCCATCTTTCTTCTCATTTCTCTATGAAACCTACCTTCTGTGATTCTTGAAAACAGACCAAAGAAACGGTGAAGCTAGTAATATTCACAGAACTGTTTTCATATTTTCAACTGCTATAATTAATATTTAGTTGCTATTGGTATAAAGGCCATAAAAAAGAGAAAAACTGTACTATCTATTAATAAACGATATATTCGTTATAGGTAGTGAACTTTAGTGAAGCTGTTGTTAGATCCTGGGTTTTTATTCATTAAACATATACCACTTCAACTGATTTACAAATGTTCCACTCCTATATAAGAATTACTCAATTCTACAAGGAAATAAGAAGATTGAAAATTTGAAAACGTGAAAATCCTGAAGTGAATTTATAAATGTTAGGTTTGTACACAAGCATAAATAGTAGATGTGTTGAATTAAAAGTTGAAAAACGTGCTTTTAAAGCATATCAAACTAAAAAGTTAGCAATAATTTTTAAACTAAGCTTGAATAATAATGAATGAAAAATACTAGTATTATTGTGATGCCTCGGACGCTCAATGTACGAGAAATATGGAGCAAAGCACCCCGGGCTTTTTTTATAATAATAATAGTATTTGTTTGATGTGTTTAAAATCGTGTTTCTCGATTTTTTATAACTATATGAATCTGTTTCATATTTTTTTACAGAAAGAATGATTTCCTGTATATATATCGCCTGGCGAGGCGGGCCAGGGCTTCCGGGATGAAAGACGTTTAATAATTTTTTTACGGTCGGAGCCACTACGACCGGAGCGGGGTGAATGACATGCGAACAACTCGATTTTTTCATTTCTTGTAAAAGTCTCTAGAAGCTACGACTACTCTTCTTCACTGGAAACTGCCCAATAACTGAAAGGTATTTGGTATGATTATTTTATACCTGGTGTGACTTTTCGATACATACATAAAATACTTTCCACCGCAACGTCATAAGCATATTTTTTATGGCCTTTCTGACCGTATTTATACCCTTCGCTGCTTATATATCTACATCTCGTCGAAACTTGTATCAAGCCATTGTAGTGTAGTTGGTAAGGTTGTCGAGTGGTTACTTTCCAATACGGGGCTTCGAATCCTGTGTTGAACTAAATTTTAATTAAATAAGCTACTTGCTTTTGGTCCAAAGGAGAGTTACAGGCAAACTCACAAGCTCTCAAAACTCACAAACCCACATAGAGGTGAAGCTAATAAAAGCGTGTTAAAAATTTATTTCAAATCAATCGAAGTTCTAAATTGTAGCTCCAAAGTTCCAACACTAATTTATAAACAAATTGAACCCGATGTATGGAAGTAATAAAGTAAAAGTGAGAATACATAGAAAATAATATATTTTGATAATGAGTGAATTTTGTAAGGATAAAAATGTGCCCCAATCATTATTGCATTCTCCTATTGAATTAATTTATGAATAAAAATGCAGGAAAAAAATCAAAAACCCCGTGAATCAGTCAATTTCCAGTTAATTGATAAAACGTATGTTTACTAAATTATCAGTCAAGAAAACAAACATGAACATATTATTATTAGTAAGAGAATTTTGTTTGACTACACTGTACCTTCTAACCACAGATTAGATTAATTTCAATATATCTATCTACTTAGTAATTCCAGTGTATAAAAGCCCAAATATCAACTGTCATGTCCCAGTCGTTATTTCAGCAACAGACAGCCGGAAAGAGCAATTAAAAGCTTAAATAAGCCGGAAAAGAGGAGTAAATCATTTTACCAGAGAAAGTAAAACCCAGAGACAACTCACTGCCAGTATTATGAAAATACACAGGAGTAATTATACTCAGACCGTAGTAATGAAGAGAATGAAAATTGTTTTGTTCTTTGCATTTGCGCAGGTAATGTATTTTGCAGTAAACACAAGAGATGCAAATGGTCTCGTTACATCAGAGTTTTTTATCGGCCTGGTCAGATGGAATTATTGTTTAATGTGTATAAAAGATATTTTTGGGTCAAATAATAACAAATGATTTCGAATTGATACAGGTTATACGAGGAAAAATCAAATTAATAATCAATTATTGTTAGGATACTGACATAATGTCCCATTATGTTAACAAGTCAAACAAAAACGAAGAAGTGAAATTGCTACAGGCACAGCATCGTTGAAAACCCTAAGAGTAGGGATGAAATAATAGATTGAAAAATTGAAAACAGACGCTTCAATTGCAAATCAAACTAAGAATAGGAAAATAATTTTTCCATATATCAAAAAAGGGTAGTGTGATAAATAAAATATATCATTTTATTTTGAAGTCCATCGATGTGAATATTTTATGTTTATTGTAAATATTGATATAAGTAGATGCATTGTAGAATAATTTCAAAATTCATGGAATTATTGTTTTGTCGTTTTGAAGTGCTGTGAAGTCGGCTCCAGAAATTCCGTGACATACAAATATATATCAAAATATATCAAAATTAAGTATCAAAATTCCTAATAAATATGTAGTTTTGTAGTTTGAAGATTCGCTCAAATTGAGTCACACCACACGTACCGCAGAAGGGAAAGGCATATCGGAGATCCGACTCAATAAGGGCATAATAGACTGTTGAGGAAGTGGATAAGTTTAGTTCTTTGGAAACTGATCTCAGCGCAAAACAGGAAGAACTTTTTAAATAAGGCCGCAATATCTAACTCCCACTTCAAGGAATTGTCCACAAGAAGCCCTAAGAATTTTACAAATTCAAAGACGTCAATGGTTGTGTTATTTAATAAAAAAGGCTGCAATGTATTTTTATATGATAAAACTTTGGTTTTAGAAACGTTGAGACAAAGAAGATTAGAATCGCACCATGATTTAAGGGTAATTACATCACTAGATAAGGTCCTATGAAATGTTGTGAGATCATGAATGCTCCAAGAGAAACTAGTGTCGTCTGCAAATAGATATATAGTGGTAAAGTATGACTTACACCATGCGAGAGTTGTTCCCTGAAACCGTAGTACTGCAATTTGTTGATTAAAATATGATTAACACAATGGAAAGCCTCAGATAATTCTCGAAAAGTTGTTGCTTTCATTAAAAATAATTATTACAATTAGTTTTTTCTGTATATTTTGTAACGTATTTAATGGTGCTTGCTGATTTTCTTTTTATATCATATATTTTGAGATGAGATTTCATATAATAATCTTGTATTTATATTTCTTTTTGTGTAGGTATGTATGTATTGCTGAATTTACTGCCACAAGGGTAAGTACCGATTACAGTTTAACAGTGAACGTGAAGGAGTACAGGGAGCTAAAAATTCAATTTGAAAACTCAATGATTGACGATATTAATGAGAGATATCTTAGAATGATACGATTGCAGTTTTGCGAAGCAGTTATAAATGAAATTGAAAAATAATATTTATGTCCGATAAAGCAACATTTGATATGGGTGCCGGTATTTTTAGGATAATAATCTACATAGAATGGAACAAGTTCATACATAATATCCACAAAAGCTGAACGTTTAATGTGGAATACTTAGGGGACCTCTTTTTAAGAGAGACACATTGAATGGTGATAGATATTTTCAAGTTCTACGAGATCAGATACAAGCTGAATTTAATCGTTTGCTTCCCAATCTTATCAATCATTTATAGTTATCAGAAGGAATGTTCCAGCACAAAGGAGCTTCACCTCATAATGCTACTAGTTCTTGACAATATCTGAACATCATTTTTCCGCAAAGATAGGTGGCCAAAGAGGTTATATTTAGTCACCGAATTTAGCAAGAATCTATCTTTGTCTATGGGGCTTTTTTGAAGAGTATATTTCAATGGGATTCACCCCAACCTCTCCAAGAACTAGAACTGGGATAAAAGATGTTCACTGTAGACACCTACTGTAAATATATATAGTGAAGTTGCACTTATAGTTAATTTTATATTAAAGAAATATTTCACCTTACCATTAAGTTTGATGTTGTTAAACTATTATCCATAAATGAAAAATCTACCAAACCTGTTATCAGTTAATCAAAAAAACCATATCACTCAAACAAGCTATAATATACCTGGGTCTATAATTTTTAAAACAAAAAAAATATAGTAGGATGAAACCTATTATAAAAGGCAGAAAGTGTAAAAAGAATCCGAGTTCGAAAATTGGGTGGGGTGAGTTTTTTAGTGTAAAAAATGGATATTTGTCTATTTCTGCCGAAACTATAAGTTCTTCAAGAAAAAGTTGTCTTAAATCTAGATCTAAATATCCCAAACCTACTAAAACACACAGTCCTAAGCACACTGTAATTTTTCTGATTTGAAATATTTATTCTTTTACCCTATTTTGGCTCAAGATTGTCAAGATTCAAAAAGTACTCTAATTTTCCAGGGAAAAATCTCACGTAAAATATCCGATTTTTCTAAAAAGTTGGTGGATATTTTATCGTTGAAACGTCTACTTTCTTATGGATTTCCGTCAATATGGATAATTTTGAAATATTTGTTTGAATCTACACTTCACTACTCAATGTCATACTGTTGAATTTACTTACTGATTACCTTATTCATTAAAATATTTTTAAATCCGTTAATTTTGTTATTAATAATTTCCTTATAATTAATTTTAATTACTGTCCATCTCTTCGATGGCATTGCTTAATCGTTACATTCGACAAACCCGATTCCAGTACATCTTTGAAATCTTCAAGACCATCATTGACTCCGTCTCTAATATTACTCCTAGTCTGCGTTGGTAATAGTTATGATAATTTTCCATAAAAGTCATAATTTAAACCATAAATTCTGTATTCCGCTATTGTATGGTGACCCTGTATGTTATATTATACTAGTATATGAAAAAAGATGAAGGGCATCATGGAAATTATTATAAAATGTAATGAATATAACACTTCTTCAACAATATTAAGTAGTACTCTATAGGATCATTGCCCCATATTTTAATAAAAACTATAATATTATAATTCTTTTAACAACCCTGGAAAGAAATTTAAAAATTATTAGATTTTGAGTGAGATATTTCCATTGAAATAATATAGACTTATTGAATTAATTTAACTATTTATTCAGTCAATTTCACTTGTACATATATATAAACGTGAAATGAACCTACATGTTCACCTTCAATCTCTGCTCTCTTACCGTAGTCACACTGTAATGACATAAGTTAAGCCAACACCCTTCCTATGATATTAAAATTACTTTCGATGAATATCACTTGAAATATGAGAGTTCAAGATATCTTATGAATTGATAAATAATTATTATATAACAACAGTTGCTAATTATAAAATAAAGTTAAAGAATATAATGATTGACCAAAAGTAGTCACTATTCCAAATGACTGTGGTGTTCAATATTCGAAGATTGTCGGAAAAAATTCCGACCTAACAATACATTTATTTGCCCAAACTTTTTTACTCCAATTCGTGAACTTTAGTTTCGAATATGAACGAATCCTGCGGAAGTGCGTTGTCCTTATTGAAAAGCACTGGTTTTTTCTTCAAATACGGTCGCTTTTTTACAATTCGTCTCTCCACCCTAATAAGCAAGTGAATATTTTCTTGTCATTGTTTACCCTTTTTGAAAATAATCGATGACAAAAGTTATCCAAAAAAGCAGTCGTCATCCCTTTATCGGTCAATGAGAACGTCTTCAACTATTTCGGAGCAGGTTGAACCTTTGAAATCCACTGTCTGGACAGTTTTTGAGTTCAAAATTGCTTCAATAAGTTCTAGAAAATGTTCATTCGAATGCGCTTTTGGTCTGAAGTGAGCAAAAACCTAGAACACGGTAACTTATGCATGCATAGTTCTTTAGTCAGAATAAAGCAAATTGTTATATTGATAATCTGATAATATCTCTCTAGCTTCAATCTGAAAGTATTTTAATATAATTTTCGATGACGTCGCTGATAAAAATTTTACGGTTGTAGATGATGGTGCAGAGTCTCCGTACACAGTGGCTAACTCTTCCATCTGCAGAACGCAACCATCCAAAAAGGTCATAAATTGCAGTGAGAATCTCTCAATGTATGCGCAAGCATATTTCACAACTTATATTTTGATAACATCTTCAGGTGAGAACGAAAACTCAAACAGCCTGTGTAATTCGTTACATTTTCTCACTTGTTTTACTCCGAAATGCGATAATAGAAAGTATCATACACTTTTAGGGCAGTTACAGTAATTCTCTCGTCAGTTTTTTATTGCATTTTGTTTTCACTTTGCTCGTTAGGTGTCTGTTCATTGGTGGGTGAGTTCCATAACTCGTAATAATCGCAACATAATTTTGATTCGAATTTTGAGTAAGTTAAACATCTCAAATCCTTTTAAAACTAGTCACACTTAAAATGGGTGTGTTTCTATGGATATGTTTCTATCGATTCAGCGCCATCATATGGCAATGATACTTATATCTTTAAATGAGCAATTCTTGTTTATATACAATCTGAATCTCGGAGACGGCTTCAATGATTTCTATGAAATTCAGAATACGGGGGGTTTCGGGGGAGATAAATCGATCTAGCTAGGATTCATTTCGTTGCCGTTAACATCGGGTTTTCAATAATCAACTTTTAACAATAATCAACTTTAATATGAACTTTGTTATGAAACAAACAGCAATTTGATTATCATCTATTGCGGTTCTGGGACTCAAACTGTTGTTTGTTTTATACTAGGGTCTCAAATAGCTGAGTACCCATAATTATTTAACTTTGAATGTTACATGGCAATAGAATTTTCTCTGAGTTTGTCATGGAAAAATGTCATTCTTTGATAGTTATGACGTTGATTCAAAAATAATTTCATTTCTGTAACCTCGTTATTTGTTAAATGGGGTCATGCCATTTTAACCTCTTGGATTACACATTTATGCTACAGAGGTAAATTGACCTCAAGAATTGAAAGACAGAATTTAACGTCACTTTAATGACTTCATAGCTGACTCCCAACCGTTTAGAATATTGATGGACTCTTTGGAAAAAAGGATAGACTTGATAGTCGTGAAAATGAGAGACATTTTGAGCACTGAATCATATTTTATGTTTTTTCAATTTGTTATCCTGTGATTTATTGTTTAATTAATACATTCATCATTACTTCATACCAGCAACGGTTATTACTTCATAATTTTCAAATCAGAATATTCAGAAAACTGTACACAGTATCGAGTTCCATCAAGAGTACTTTTTTGGTATAAAATCAAAATTTTGCTTAATAAATCTAATATTGAAAAAGTTATGTTAAATACTACGAACCATGTAACCATGTAACTATGGCCCTTCTATAAGAGGCAGACATAAAAATGAATTCATTGGATGTATCAGATTCGAAAACATATTTCAATATAATGTTACCAGTAGTTGCGGCAAAATCATAAAAAATGTATATAATTTTCTTTCCTTCAACGCCATTTACCTTCAATACAGATGGCGTTACGAAAATTTTTTACTGAGCAAACCCCAAATATTTTTCAGTTTTCTATCTATTCTAGAGACAGGATCACCTTTTTTCGAAGCACCATGTAGTTGCCAAACTTCACGAGCAGTGCAAAATCTGCTATAGCCATGATTCAATGAAAGATCAACAAGAAGCAGCAGTTGAATTTTCAATATTAATGTCCCGAGTGCATGTCAAATTGTCGATAATTTAATTTTCTCGAGTGCGCGAATGCGCACGAGAGGAAATTATGAGACAATTTGACATGCACGAGAGGGCATTTTGGCAGACTATTTCCTGAGAAAAATTTAATTTAAAATAAACAATAATTGTTCCTTTTCTTAAAATATAAAATTAAAACCAAATAATGTTTATTAATCCTAGACGAAAATTTGGCACTAGTGCAAATTATCGATAATTTGCACTAGTGCAGTATTATCGCTGAAATTTGATCGTTGCTAGGTAAACATAAAATATTACAGCTTTTTGGTTGGCTTAAATTTTTTCGAAGGAAATAGTCAATATTAATGTCCCGAGTGCATGTCAAATTGTCGATAATTTAATTTTCTCGAGTGCGCGAATGCGCACGAGAGGAAATTATGAGACAATTTGACATGCACGAGAGGGCATTTTGGCAGACTATTTCCTGAGAAAAATTTAATTTAAAATAAACTTAATTCTGTGTTTAAAATTTGTTATTCTTTAAATTATAATAAGAAGTGGTGGAAGCAGCATAGAAACACCATCGTCGGCCTCCAGTAAAGTTGTATATTCTAATTGCATTTTCAATAATTGTTCCTTTTCTTAAAATATAAAATTAAAACCAAATGATGTTTATTAATCCTAGACGAAAATTTGGCACTAGTGCAAATTATCGATAATTTGCACTAGTGCAGTATTATCGCTGAAATTTGATCGTTGCTAGGTAAACATAAAATATTACAGCTTTTTGGTTGGCTTAAATTTTTCGAAGGAAATAGTCAATGTTATTTATCAAAAGTGTCAACGTTTAAGACTTGAAACCACACTCTCGAAATCATAGCTAACCTTGACGCTTCGCGACTTGGTTAACTATATCTGATCTCTCGACAGTAATGAAATTCTTCCCCGTCGGTGTGTAATATACTATTACATTGTCAAAGATAAATTGTGACTCAAGTTCTATTGAAAATATTTGAGTTATGATGCTCAAATATGTGTGATACTATGAAAAATCAAATAGAGGAGTTTATTCTATATTTCACTCAACATTTATCATATGCCTTATGAAAAATTCATTAATCAGATCATTGATTTCTACTAGTTTAACATATAGTAATCAATTTAAAATTTTATTATTCAACTTAATTGGATTGAGTTGGATAGAACGTGAATGAAAATTTCATTACTTTTGTAGAATTCATTATACTCTATTCTAGAATATACGTTGTTTTAGTATTAAACAAACATTTCTTTATTAATTTTCGAGAATACTACCCTAAATCACCCTCATGTAGGAGAATACCTATTATTAACTGATTTTTCCTGATAGTTGTAAGATGGAAAACAGTTTTAATTAATATCAGATACGAAACTAGGTTAACGACGAGAGGAAATGGACGAAGATACGGTATACATCATATATTTCTCTAATCACAGAAGTAGGAGTGTGAAAAAGAAAGAATTACGTTCTTGCACTCGGGTATCTTAAGTGTGGTATATAAATTCTTTATGAAGGGGAACACAAACACTCATTACTTCACCAGCTAATGATAATTATTTTTTTATGACACCATTTAGAAGGAACAGATTATTGATACTTCAAGCAAAAAATGTAATTGTGTGTTTCAAATAAAATATTTATGTGTGTGATCGGTTCACATTCTGGAATTTTATATCATCATATTAAATCGTTTTGAAATTGTAGGAGTAAAATGAAGAAGTGTTTAGATATAAATTAAATGTCACCTGACTGCATAAAAATGAGCAAAATAACTATTAAAAGTAATAACAAAATGAAAGATGATATATGTTTGAGAAGAAATTTGATTAGTTCAAAGTATAGAGAAATCAGAGTACATCAGAAACGGAAAAATATTTTACATGAGGTTGCATACAGGTTCTAAAATGCGTTGTGAAAAAAATGATGGATTTTTTGAATAAATTATATTATATTGTATCATATTATAAAATCAATTTATTTTGTTGAGAATGCCCTCTGCTTAAATGTTACAGTTACATAAATAAAGACACAATTATTGCAAGCCCACAGATGGTATTGCAAATTTGATCAACGGCATACGTAAAGAAATCATTTTACAATTACTGCAGGGATGCCACGGATATACACTAAATGATATCTTTTTCTTTATCTTTCGATATCTTTCCTGGCTCTAGGTGGTGATTCCACTTATTTCGTGGTCAACCTTTACTTCGTGTTCCAATTGGAGATATACTCGTACACTATAATGCTATTTAAATTACATAATCGTCTAATGATCTCACATTTTCGGTCTAATAATGTTTGTCCCGAGATTTCCAAAAGTTATTTTGTTCTTTACAATTTATCAAATTGTTTTATACCTGTTGTGAGCTTCTGATATTTGTAACGATCTCTACGCTAAATAAGCTTCTCGTTTTGCTTACATTTATTTTCAACTTATCGACGGAATCACAGAGTTGTATTTGTACTTTTGTTGTTGGCCAAGATACCTCAACGCCTTCCAATGTTATAATTCTTTGTGTCCAGACAATGTAGCAGGAGATTCAACAATTTGTGACTCCGGAGATAAGAGGGACACTCTGATTAACTATATATACCAAAATAATAGCAAAAAAACCAAGTTAATTTCTTATGGAGCAGACCGTGTAAAAAATTTTAATACTGATAAAGAAAACGTACCTTTTTCTACCCTACACATGCCAAAAACATAAACACTTCGTTTAGTCTCGAAAAACTTGATTCTAAGAGGCAGGTTTCGCCAAGAAAATGTATATATTGATAAAATGGTGATGACAGTCATAATGCTAAAGTCGCTGGGGCTATTTCGAGAGGTAGATTTTCACATATTATATAGAGAAATCCTTTACATGTGAAAACAAAGATTGGAATGGAAAATTTTGCTGAAATACTATATTGTATGATTCTGGATCGAGCCAAATTTTTTTCTATATCCGAACACTAACATTTTTAATTTACCAAAAATTTCTTTACAATCTGTGTGTACCTATTACCTCCTTAGAAGCGTCTTCTATGTTCTTTCTGTCTCAGCTCTCGTTTATGTCTTCACTAGCGTTCTTGAATCTTTTTTCGACTTTTGCCACTAGTCTTTTTTGGTATAAATCTCTTGTTAATGTGTACCACAGGGTATCTATATTGAATTTTCTCATAGTCATTTTTCCTGGTTTCATCCATATATATAATACAAATTCAAAAATACAAAAGGATGCAAATACATGATCAATAGTTAACAAGAGCACAAAGATAACAAAGAAAAAAGAGAATAAAATGGATAAATGACGATATGGACAATTTGGAAAGTGAGAATAGAAATAATGCAAAATTATATCTACTATCCACTATCGACTGGAACATTTTGTGTCTTTTGAAAGACAATTATGAATTTATTTCCTCGCCTTTCTCACAATATTGAGAACTATTCGCCGTTCCACTATCGTCAAAAGTGAAATATGACTCGTCTTCCATAATGATTTTGCTCATAAAACTTGACAATTATTATACGTCATTCGTTTTCTTCTAGATTTTCCTTACTTGAAACTAAACTTCTAAAAGAGATGTAATGATTATACTTGGGACAATTGGCAGCTGTGAAATTTGGAGAAATAATTGATAACATTCTCAGTCAACGCCTAGTTTACTTGCTAAGCTATCCAAAAATGTGCGGGTTTTGTGTCCTCACACAATTATACTCAAATTTAGCACAAAACAGTGCAGCTTTCATATTATTGATCATCAAAAATCATAGTTGGCTTCCGGAATATTGAAGAAAATGGAAAAATTGGTAATTAAATATTTTATCAATTTATGACATTTCTTTAAATCACCTTGATAACAATAATACTTTCACCTTAACCCTGTATAAAGGTAAATTGGATAAAAAACCAAACGCTGTCTGTCCATTCCAATATAGTTTATTATTTAAGTGCATTTCTATTGTATGAGTATATCTGACGGAAAATAGGTGCATTTATAATATAAACTATAATTAAATTAGCGTGTCTGAGTTTCAAGGCACGTTGACATTTGAGGTAGTTTATAATACAGTAGCCATAATGGCGATTCCAGATACCTGTCAATCTGATTCCGTCATATTGGAAACACGGACAGGATTTCAGCCCTACCAAATTTTAATAATTAATTTTACAAAACAAGACTATAGACTGTGAACGGGCGCTGACGTAAATGGTGAAATATTTGTAACCGAAGAGCATTTTGACACCTTAGTGTTAAAATATTCGTTAATGGAAATGGAAATGCAGATATTTTTGTCGCAGCTTTATTGAGTATATTAGCCGTTAAAACTTCGAATCAGAGACTGAATCAAGATGAATGGCCTTGCGAACATCAGATTATCATATAGTGGATAAGTAATTTCTGTGAGGCCAACACAAATTGTTGTTCTCCATTCTCTTGAAATTTTCTCATACAACCCATCGTTTCTGAGTTGAAAGCATAACTTATATTTAAGTATATTTTCTAAATCATACATTTGAACATTAAAAATTTTCAATGGATGATTACGTATGTCCATGTAATGTGCTTGACGAAATAAATAATTCTACACTACCATATTAAGGCTAGATGTGGCCCATGTCCAATAGTTAACAATCAATAACTTTTACAGGGACAATCTATACAATCTAAAGATAGCAGAAATGAATTTTTTACTAAATTTTTCAACAAAAATGTTTAACTCGATGAAATTTATGGCTTAGGAAATAAGTAGATTTTAAGCTTGCATGTCTACGTATGATATATGTTGAGCTTGGGCATTCCAAGATTCTGCCTTATAGCGTCACAATAGACGTTTTTTCCATCGATCAATTCGTTCCTTGTGTTTATTGGTGTTGTATATGTTATAGGCCAAACCCGATTCCAGGACAAATTAGTTTTGCCTAGGCTAAACTAGTTCTTCCTATACGCGATAGGATAAACCAGCTCGGCATATGCCAAACTAGTTGATCCTGATATGAATACGCACACTCTAGGTCTAGAATAAACTAGTGTGGCCTAATCAAAATATTATGATATATCTAAAGAGTCAAAATAAATAAATATAAACTGAATAAAATATTTCGTAGTTGGAAAAATAATCATTTTTATTGAAACAATAACGATTCGTATTTAAAGCAATGGATAATGGGTTATATAAAAAATCATACTATAACAAATAATAAGTGTTTTTTCAATAAAAGCGATAACCATTTATTAATTTTTGAAATTCTTATTTACTTTTACATGGTGAGCTTTAGTAGCACTTAGAATTGCCTCATTGATTATTTTGCCTTTCCTGTGTATGCGTATTTATATCAGGATCAACTAGTTTATCCTAGGCAAAACTAGTTTGTCCTGGAATCGGGTTTGGCCGGTGATATAAACAAATTTGGCGAGCACAAGGAATGAAATTATCTATAGAATGAATTTCTATTGTGAGGATGTAAGGCAGAATCTTGGAATGCTCTTCCAAGTTCAAAGAAATATCCACTGTATAATCCTAGAAGTGCAAGGTGTCCACTCGACAAATTTATTATCGTTTTTATTGGTTTTCATTTAATAAGTTGTATACTAACCAACAAAATTTTTCTACAGAGAATTTTTCCTATATGACAGCCTTATTTTCACGTCATCTACTCACTCCCGAATTTTTTGCTTCAACGTCTGGAACACCCTGTATAATCTAAACAGAGTGGCCCTATTTTGGAATAGACATTTTGGTTGAATTTTTCAAATGAAAACACTGTCATTTTGACGGCTAAAGTTATAAAGCTGTATAAAATTATGGTAGACTTATTAACCTTTTAATTCCTACAAATTACAAAAAAATTATGGAGAAGTATGATCAAGTAAATGAATTTTTTACGAAATTGTGTTCAAAATTACACACCCTTTTTCTATAAAATAAAATGGCTACAAAAGATAATATTGAATATAGTATTTATTCCACCGCAGAAATATTTATAATAAACAAAATTTGTATTGACAGTATGGTTACTTCGCTTTTTTTAGGGTAGGTATTGATAACAGTTTAGCCCAGTCTACACATCTCATTGGTCTCATTAATCATGGACCCTCCCACTCTATCTTCATCTCGACGCAAATGAAGCTTCTTTTCAGTGTAATTTGAGAAATATCGGCTTATGGTTTTTGAATTAATATGAATCTATATCCAGCTTTAGGAGAACTGTTTCATTTGTTTTCTTAATTCCTATAATTACACTTACATCCTATTGATTTTACTTCTAACTGAGATCTAATTTTTTTATTCATAAGTGGGTATTAGTAATATCAGTGATATCAAAAAATTAAATTGAATGTTTCTAGTAACAGCTGCATCTGTTCAGATATATCTTGATTTTTGATTGACTTGACGATTATATCACTGCAATCAATTCGAGATACTAAATACCAGGTGGGATCGATTAATACGATCTATCATATCATTAAAAACAAAGTGAAAATTAAAAAATATAAATTAATTCTTCACATAATAACGCCTATTGGTGGAAAAAATTATCGAATCTAAACCCTGATTAGGAGTATTTTTTGAAGACTTCCATCCGCGTCGTCGTGGCCTCAATCGTATTAAAAATAATATCAAAATGTATTCCTTCTAGTACAGCGCGTTTGCATTTTCACAAGGATCCATGCTCTCCTAAACTAACAACTCTAAAATGGAAAGTGAACAACCAGAAGCAGGCATATATGGCACGAGAACCAAGCTTTACGTTATTATCAAGACGCTGTGTGGTCGTCACAATAGATAATTTTGTTACAGCAAAAGTGGGACCAAAAAGGGAAGTGGAAGCAACTATTTTCTCACACGGTGAAGCAAATTTAGTCATTTAATTCATTTAACTGTACAGTACCACTTCAAAAGTGCCTTAATACTGATTCAAACATTGCAAAAAAGTAACCTGTGTCAGAACAAAGGCATAAGCAATTTTGAAAAATGTTCTTGCGCCATATGGTTGAAAAGTTCACTGGAGGACTTGTTTTATCTAAAATAGATAAGCGCTTCCTCTGACGCAAGCAATCATTGTGCTATTAAGTTATTCCCGCTGTTAATTCAGTATTTGACTATTAGAAAGACGGAATTAAAGTTTCCTCATATTTTAGATATTCAATCAATATTCAATATTCAATCAATCAATAGATATTCAATCACAATAAAATGAGACATCAGCAATCGGCTGAAAATACTGCTACAAATTTTGATGGCAAAGACAGAGGAGGAGAAAATTATGTTTTCTTTTTATTAAAAATCTCTAAACGAATAACCAGTGTATCCAGAACTCTAGGAGATTTTTTTGAAAGTGAATTTAACAAAGGCTATTTTTCAGTTTATTCTTTTATAACCATTTATCAAAATTACATCAAAGATACAGATAAGGCTAATATTTCTGTGATAAAGGTTTTGAAGAACTGTTCTGCGATAATGAATAGCATAAATGCAAGAACAACGAAAATTCTGAACAGGTGACTGTATCCAAAACTATAAGTATCAAAATTAACGATAGCAAATTTTGACTGGTGATTTCAAGGAGCTCTTAGAACATAAAAAATGGGTAGCCTATTTGAAATCGATGATAAGTCAAGATTGTTTTTCAGAATTCTTTAATATTTTTCAGTATTGCTTTGCTATCCCAGGAGATGATATAGTTTTTTTTTGATATGTGGGCAACAAACGAAATAACGCAACAGATTACATATTGACCCTATTGTCAAAATGTTTGTTATAGAATTTAATTTAAAACATTTGACATGTAAGGATGTTTAAAAATAGATTGTGAAAGGAACTGAACTTTTAAACAGGTTTCGGCAAAACAAAAATATGAGTTAATATTTAATTAATTACGGTTTTTATTATTTTTTTTTAGTTAAAGTCTTATATGCGCCTTTTATTGGCATTTAAGAAGAATTTAAATATGTTGATAAATGTTTAAGTATCTTGAGTTAAATGTTGACTGAAGACATGACTATTTGATTAATTAATAATAAAGTAGCTACCTAAGACTGATTTGTCATTCGATATCATTAATTATTTCACTAGAATTTAACAAAATTTATGATAATAATCAAAAAGCTTGATTTTACATAGAATTTTTTTGGCATACTTATTAATACTGAGACAAAATCCTCAATAATGTACAGTTTTCGGCCTTCGTACACAAATGTCCGGTTACCCTACACACAATGCAACTATCATAATAAAATGACATTTATTTCATGAAGCTTCTGAATATAAGACAAAGCTAATATGGGTACTTACGCCGTCAACGTAACTTCTTTCAATAGGCATATTTTCATGAATGTGATCATTTTAGGATTGCCGGTGACGATTTATTCTCAGGAATAATCTGTTGTTGTTGTTGTTTTCTATTAAAAATTTTGCTTTCAGTACACATTCTTGAACCACATTGGCAAGTCTTGCTAAATACAGGGCTATATTCAACTGGATTTGTTACAGAACTATCGTTGTTTGATTCGATAAAAAAAAGTCAGTCAAGCAAGCAACAGCCTCCCAGCTCCCCAAACTAATTCTACCGCGGCTGTGTGGGAGAATTTCAGTTGCAGCCCTTCAGGGGTATTTTCATTCCATAAATTTCTTATTTTTGTTATATCTACGGAACTTAATGTTGTGGAGCTTTATTTCTTTTACAATGATCTGATAGAAGTTTTCGTGTATAGAAATGCGGGAAGCTCGCGCTTGTTGAAATACACTTTTGAATGGGTTAATAATAAGTTTCATTTTTCCATATTTTTTCTGTGGCAGCTTACTTGTTAGGTTCCACATGGATTTGCCCGTAGTTTCTTTAAACTCTGTACCATCTATTCTTTTCGTGTTCACAACCCAATTATTCAAAATCAATGCCTATTATTTCACCTTCCAGTTTCCATATAATTTGTAGTTTCTATCATTGAAAAAGTCCATAAATTTCATACAAGTTTTCTGTGATAAACGGTATTGTAGTTCTATAATTTCATCAATATTGTCGTCAGTACTTCAACGAAATTGTATTCAATACATTAAAATCGAAATAAATCAATATAGATCCACTGCAACCTAATAAAGTGGAATGGGATCTGTTTACAGAATAATGTACTGATTGGTTGCCTTCAATCAGATGGAGCAAAAATTTTCCAATTAAATTGTTATTTAGGGAATAATTTAGGACAAAAACACTCAACATACAGCAAGAATACCAGTTAGAAAGAAATATTCCAATAACATATCCAAATAACAAAAATATGATAATCCTCAAAATTAACAGAAGAATAATACTGTGATAGTACTCAAACATGGATGAGTGATCGTGAAATCAAAACCAACAGGAATGAAAGTTAGAATGGAAGATTGAAAGGTTAAGGAATGTAGTACAGACAACTTATATCTGAAGAATTCAATGATGGGAATCAAACTGGATTAGATGGAATGGAATTTTTCTCACATAATAACATGACAAAATAAAAAGAATAGGAAAAAATGATGAGATTGGGGGAGAAAACGGAATGAATACTACTGTGATTATTATTGGAATAGGTGAAAATAGAACAGTGGTGGAATGTATAGAAAGTACTATTGCACAAAGCTTTTAAATGAAATCGTTTACCAATCAAGGAAATACTAACTTCGAAACAAAAGAGAAAAACCAGTAACATTATTGTGGAGATACCAATGAAAATGATGTAGAAAGATTGAGCACATAAAATACAAGTACCTGAAACATTAATAGGGATTTGGAAGAGTCATAAGAACAAGAAATAAAAACATAATTAGACGGTATATGAACGAAAATCGAAAAAAAAAGGTGATTACGGACAAGCAGGATTCGTGTGTACGAATAACGACAAATGGAGCAGAATATGTTTTAGTTTTATCGATTCAGATTTTAACATTAATCATAATTAAACAAATCTCATGTATTAACCCAAATGAATCAAATTTCACTCCACTATTTCTTCATCTCATTGAACACATCACTACAATTTTCATGCTTACTTTTTTTGGACTGAAAAGAAATAACTATAATAAATTTTCCCATTAAATTCTTTTCAATTACCTCCAGTAGCAACCGTTTTTCATTGAGAAGAAAAGAAATTATAACTGATTTTGATACTAAATGTTTATTTAGAACTCATTTCTACTATAATAATGCAATCCAAATAATTCTATGGAGTTATTAATATCACGTCTCAATATTTATAGCTACACGGGTTTCACTTTATTTAAGTTTGTAAAAAAACAAACGCATGAGACACGATAAACATTCTAATCATACCATATAGGATATTTGGACAAAAATTCCTGCTTTTCTCTGGCAACTCGATGATGGATGATAAAACAACAATTTTTGAGCTGCACCGTCTATCAACTCTTACTTGTTAGCACCCAGGAGATTCATATATCTCTTATCTTAGCCTTACTACAAGATATTTCGAAAATATAACTATATTTCATAATGAAAGTCTTATAGAATGAAGGATGGCAGAGTTTGTGCGGCCAACGATACGGGGGATTAAGAGTTGTTGGAGAACAGGCTTATTGTAAAATATATAATGCAATGACTCGGCGAAAAAGCATGCTTTATGAAGTATTTTGTGAAAATGTCTGATTTATGCGGTTATAACACTCAAAAGTTATATTAAGTTATATCATTGATATTCAAATTAATAAAAATTACTACGGTTAATATTTCATCAGATACTCCGAAGAAAGGGTGACAGTAACAATTATAAAGTAGATAGCAATATTTTTGGGGAAAAGTTCAAGGAAAACAGCAAGCCAAATAAAATGGGTGATTCACAATGAAAAATCGTGGGCTGAGAACCAGAGGGTTCCAAGCGCCAAATTCAAAATTGTTCAGAAAACTGATATTAATGTTTGGCATTCTTAAAAATGTGTCAAACAAAGTAATTATTCAATTTTGAAAGTTTTAATTCTTTATTCGGTTATTTGTTCAGTTGCTTGTACTTATACATTTTCATATAGATTATTCAAAAAAGTAATATAAATTAAAGTTTGAACACTTGACTGTACTTAGAACATTATGACAACTTAAATGTAGAGAACCAGAAGGTTCCAAGCGACTCTTTAATAATAATGAAGTTACTTTTTTAAGAAATATTTATGAAAATAAACACCTCAATTGGTGAAATGGAGAAATGCTTTCATTTAAATATGCATAAGTACAATTCAAACATTATTTAATTAAAGTCGAACAACACAGCTTAAAAAATTTAGTGAAATAAAGAAAATCAAGTTATTTTTTTTTAAATTCTGAAATGAGGGCTTTCATATATGTTTTGTCTTCAAGTGGCACCCACTTATAAGCAATCTCGATTGCATCGATTTTTTGGCTTGTAAAACTCTTCGTTTTAAAATTTTTTACTTTTTACTCGAATTTAAAAGAAGCATCCAGGTTTTGTTCTTCAGGTGTAATTTTGTTACCTTTTCTAGTTTTCGTTTCTTTCTTCACATTCGTTCTTATGAACTGTGAAGAATGGTTTTCTATTTTATAGTGGACCTCAAGTGGACTACCCTGCAAAAACTTTAATTGGCAGACTTTGTTGTATGGAGCATTGCCATAATTTAAACAATCTGTACTTTTTTTGTAATCAAAAAAATGTTTGGGCCTCATGTTAATGATGTGAAAAGGCTTCTTTCTATAGGTCTTTAGCAAAAGTTTTGTGACTGCAAGTGGGGACCATATATCTTGTACTCGCATAAATTTCTCGATACGGGAATGGATGTTGTCAACAACCTGTATACAGGAATGCCCGGGTAAAGAATATTTCATTGTAATTTGTTTAATGTGTTGATGCTTCTGTAAGAAATTGGCTACAGCTAAGGAAATTAAACTGTTCCTATTTTGAGGAACACAGTTGTCACTCCAGGTTATTATTTCCGTTATGTTGGGATTGTTTGAAACAATTTTTTCAAGAATTTGCATCAATGCGCTTGCCAAGTCATTGCCTGATCTTCCACATGTAGTTTCTGGCCAAACAGCGCAATAACATTGCTTCTCATAGGAATTATATGCAGTTAAGTTATATACATTCATTTTTTGCTTGTAAAAGAGGACTGAAACCTCTGATTTTGGTACATTTATAACAATTTGTAAATCAAAACAGACTACAGCACAGTTAAAATCTGTATTTTTACCATCCTGTTCTCGCTCTGTTCTCATTATATTTTTCTTTAAAATGTACTGCCTATTTGACAATTCCAGTTCTTCACTCATTCTATTTTCCCGCTGGGCAATTTTATACTCTTCACAGAAATCACATGGGGCACTTTTTGGTTTAAGAAAATCTAGATAATATTCATAGTTAAAAATGTGTCTGTACAACGAAACACTTTGTGGAGGAATTTGTTTTTCTAAACAAGATTCAACATATAAATCATACATTTTGTTAATGTTTAGTAAAGGTACTGTTTATTCAAATCGGCTCTACACTAATGAGACTCGACGTGAGGAAAAGCCTCTATGTGTTGCCTTATTTTATCTTTACTTTCCTTTGATATATGAAAAAACTTTTGCATACTCTTAATTTTTCGTTCTCTTTTTCAAAAAAGTACTCAAATGAGAAAGATCGGTAGTTTGTAACACTACTTCTTTTCCGCTTTATTAGTATTCTTTTTCGGTTGTTTAATAAAAAATACTGTTTTCCATTTTGATCCATAGAGTAATAATATTTTTTTATTTCTTCCCTTTGCTCAGGTGAAAAATTTTTTCTACACTGAAATCTGCAGCTTTCAGGGCAATATTTATTTTCGTCAATCTTTTTTGCAGGTGTTAATTCTCCTTTGGTGTTTCCCCTTTTGATACTTTTCTTTTTTTTAGTTACTTTTCTGAAATCTAATATTTCTTTTTCGCTTACGAGTCCTGGTCTTCGCCTTCATTAGGGTTTTTTCTTCTGATGATTGAGATGTTTCAGAATCAGTATAATTGACAATACGTCTATCAGCACAATAAGTGTTATTGTCGTCCTGATCAGTTCTACAAAAAAAAAATGTGAAAAATATTCTAGTACTGATTTCAATATTCCATACTTGACTATCGAGCCATGATCCTCTGGTATTGGAACATTCTTATTTACTGAGTTTGAGGCCTTCCCAATTTCCGGAAAAAGTCTGCAATAATTTACAAACATTAAACATAAGGAAGTTTTTTTCTAAAATTTTATTTTTATCAAAAACTATTGTACCTTTTTACTCCTGCTACACCCTTTGCTTTTAGGTAATAAAGAGATTCTTCATGCTCTGAATATTCGCTGTCCAAGCTGCTGTTGCTTAACTGCAATAAGTTTCTAAAAACATTGAGATTAAAAATCTGTAAATTCATAGATTCATAAACAAACCGTTTTTTAACTTCATAGTCTGGCACATATTCTGATCCAGAGCTTGAAAAGTCTTCAAAAGAGCCAAAGTTCGTGACATATTATACCGCGTAAAACAGGCACCAACAGGCACAAGCTTTGAACTTGACACATAAACGATTACTTGGTTGTCGCTTGGAACCCTATGATTCTTAATAATGACGTTGACTGTCGCTTGGAACTATCCTGCCAATTAATTATTGGCGCCATCTTTGAGAATGGGCTCAAAGTTTGTATAGCAAACGATGCAGGTTTCTATGTATCTTATTTTCTTACAAAGAAACGTATTTTAAAATAAATGTCGCTTGGAACCCTCTGGTTCTCAACTCACGAAATATAAAAACTTTTTTCACTGGCAAATGTACTTGAACAAAATGGGTAGGATTAGACAATGAAAGGTATTTTAGCTTTAATGTTACCGAACTGGTTGGGTCGATAGATCAATCAGTCTCATCTTGAATTAAATGAAAATGAAAAATAAATTGTATTTTGAAAAGGAAGGTGAAATTAGATTTTTAGACCGAAATAACATTGTACATCAAATTTACAATAGAATTGCTAAGAACAACCCCTTTTTCACTGTCAGTGGTGCAGCCTGTTAACAGTAACTAATCAATTTTTGTTTACTTTTAATTCACTACTAATCAAAAGGGAGAATGGATCCAATGGAAGAAATTCAAAATTTAAATAGATCTATCAGAATATTGCAAAATGGTTCATTTAGAAAGACAGGCTTACTCTAAGAAAGAAGAACGTAGAGAGAGGATTGTTGAATTTATTGAAATTAAGCAGCTGTATTTTGAATGAAGCAGTAAGTACGCAAAGCATTAAGAAAACCGGTGTAACTAAACATATTTCATTATGGTAAAATATAGATTTCTCAACAGCATTCAACAGGAAGGAATTATGTGGAATAATTACTGTTATGAACCGCAATATATTGCAAAATATGTGCTTCACAGAGGTACGTTTTTTCATGTCGGTAGCTACTCCAATAAGCGATTTTTAAAGAAATGTCACAGTTACTATTCAAAAAAAAGTGAAAGTTTGGTCGAGTATTCTTGAGACAAGTATTCTTGATATTTCATAGTAGATGAACTAGCAGGAAACAAAAAATATAATATTCCCTACGATAACCAAACTCAGTAACTCTAGATTTCTCCCTGAGCTGTAGTCCAGAATAGGTCGTTTATGAAAAACCAGACACAAGATTTACACAATTTGAATAGAAGAATAAGCGCTCCATTTAAAGAGTTTTTCGTAATGCTGAAAAGGAGTTAGAGCTAGAGAGTTGATTAAAATAGTTTATTTTTCACCAATTTTATATGATTTATTGTTAAACACATGATATTACAAATATGTTGGCTACCTTGTTGTGTACTAGAAATATCAAATGTTTTAGTAAAATAACCCTACAAACATCCCAGACAAATAAGTCTAGTAGAAGTTGTACAGAGGCCAAAATATGAAGGATAGAATGCTTTCAATTGACGCTCCAACTATCGACCGTTTTTTATTTTGTACATATATGTTAATATTCATAAGAAAATGCCTACTAATTTAGTAGTTCTGAATACAGCTATTTGATTTTCCAACACTTACCTGCAAAAAAATATGAAATTAAAAACTTCACTTAAAAAAAAGCCGGAGGTTTTCCTCGCAATATCGTGATATCATAACTTTCCATCATTTAATTATAATTTACGTGACTAGTGCTAGGAGTTTCATAACAATAGTTATCTTCATTAGACAACAAAATTAGAAGTGCCCAACATCAAGTAATCGGAATAAGTTTGCAGTTTGATGTTTCTCGCATGAACTTTGAATAGGAAATTATTGAGCTGTTTCACTATCAAAGTTCAATTACTAATGTTGCACAATTACCGGGAAAATCTGAATCTGAAGTTGTAGGAATATTGGAAATTATGAGTGAAGTATATTGTCCAAATTATTTTCTCATATTATACCATAGTGGCACACAAAATTTTAAAGTTATTTTTTGTTTTATACTGTGTTAAATCTATTACATTTCTGAATGCTGATCAAATAATATAAATACATATATTTCTTAATAAGAAATGGTTTAGTTGGAATTTCTGAAACCGTTGGTGATAATCAGTTTGCCTTCAATCGCTGAAGACTTGATGATCGAAACGCGCGTCAGACCATGTAATTATGAGTGTTAGTATAGTGGTAGTGTGAAAAGAAGGTTATACCAAAAAAATGAGCCGAATAGGAAATACATGACATACTATTTACGCTACCACTACACCAAACACGACAGCCCGTATCTGAAGACGATAATTTGGTTATCAAAACAGTGTGTTCAGTATTATTATCGCCACAATTTCCAATCATAACTCACGTATTACATATTACATAATATTACTATTACTCAATTAGATATAGGTTGATTTGGAAAAAACGAGACATATTTTTATTAATAGAACATCTCTTCTTTAAAATAATGTCTTGAAATTTGAGTGTGAACTAGTTTTAGTGACGCGAAACAAGGGTATATGAGAGGATTCTATTTATCTCTAAGATCTCGCTATTTGCGTCAAATGAATTAAATAAAATCAGCTACAAATATTTTGTAACTCAATAATTAGCAACTCACTCACTTAATTTGAATATCCCAATAATTTATCTGGAAAATTGTATTTCTTCATCTGATCATTCAGTTCAAATGCAAAGTTCACTATCCTCTTAATAGAATAAATTTATAGAATTCAAATTTCAGAACATGCACATGAACAATTGTACCTTGTTCAAGTACTCTTGGCCGCTGAGCTGTGAAAGCGTCTTGATCACGCGTGTTAACAACTCTAGTAATTACCAACATAACGCCGTAAATATCGTTTCTCAATTTCTCAAAACAATAGTACATGTTGCAACAAATGTTGATATGGAACTAGAATGGAGTATTGAGCATGAGCGTTAAAATGCAAAAATAAGGAAATAGTCCCAATGCAATCAAATTCATGTCGTTGAAAATTTAAGGTAGTTAATCATTAATATAAAGATTGTAAAAGGTGAAATTGCATCATTTCTTACCAATCACAATAGATGTAGAACATCAGGAAAATTAGGTAGTGATGAGAGCATTTTGTGAAGAATTATTTAGAATTTGTATGGCTTACACAAAAAGGTTTATGAATACGAGAATTTCAGCGGTGATAAAGACCGTTTACGTGAACAAGAACAATGGGAATACGACCCGATGAAACGTAAATCTATAGTCATAAATCATGCGAGACAAATAGATTAATGTCAATAATTCGTTTATTTTCAAAAAACGCATCAGGTGATTCTCAAGACGACATGAACTACAACTATAAAAAAATATTTTCAGACCAAAATCATTCCAAATTTACCATCTCCTACTGTTGTAATTATTGATAATGCACCGTACCCAATATACCACAATATACAGTCTGAAAAACTTCCCACATCACTATCTCGACGGTAGTTACATTATAAAAATATTTAATTTCCATATGATATGCAAAAGTACAGTTATCTAATATAAACCTGTGAAAGCCTAGGCTTATGAATTATGACATGTGAAAAATTTTCAGAAAAAATGGAAATTAGACTTTGGGATATTGTTTCCATATCACTTCGATATTAATCCCATTGAAATTTATCGTCGTAAATAAGAAGACCACATTCTGCTTGTCAGAAGTTTAAAATTGTTGCAAAGGATTTTTCGATAATTTTTCACCATTATAACGGCAAAGTTGCCGCCAACATGATATCACAAGAGAGAAAGATTTTCTAAATTGAAACCAGCTATTGTGTACCGATAGGTTGAATTAATATCAATATTGATGAGGATGAAATTTCCGATGATGATGAAATACTACTCATAAAGTTTATCGAAATAATATCTTCGAGATTAGCTCCAATACATGTCATAATAAGAAGTCCAAAAAAATGTTTTTCTCGTCTGATGAAGGACATAATATTTCCAAAGAAGTTCCCAGAGAAAAAGTTGTTTGGTCCAGCGGGATGCAGACAATATCGTGAAATGTACCCTAATAGAAAACAGCAAAATAGTGAGATATTTCCAAATATTTATCATGGATTGAAGGAAATAGGTACTTAATTAGTAGTACTAACCAAAATATCAGGGATTGCCAAAATGTTGGATCATTTTAGACCTGTGCAAAATTCACTTCCAAGAGATTATCGCACCAGAGTGTAATTTTGTCAGTGGTTAAAAAACAATTAATTAAACATATCTGAGTACCGGCGTCAAGAGCAGGTTTTAGTTTTTCTTTGTTGCTTGGGTTGATAATAAAATGCTTCTTTTCTGTTTATTTACTTAAAATTTTTCAAAATACGCAAATAGTTAGAAGGCTGGATTCAATAGAGGAAAACAGGGCGTTTCTAGGATGAACGGTAAGAAATAACATGCGCGAGCAAGATGACGACAATGGCATATACAATTTTTTACTGAATTTGGTAATACCATTGTTTCCACATTCTCTGAGTTTTTAAATAACGAAAAAATCATGTCTGTGGAACTGAAAATACTCGATTGAAAAAGATATAAGCAGTTGTAATAATGATTTGCTGTAGGTTATTCTATCACAACTAAGAGGAATGATTAACATAAAACATCGCTCCGCCACATTTTCCACTTGCTTTACGCGGTTTATGTTGGGCTATAAATACACAAAACAAGTTATGGAATAGAATTCCAGGTGAAGTCAATAGGAGGTAATCGTATCCCATATTTTTGGAGCGGATATTTAACTAAAAAGTTTGTTGTAAATGTGCTGGTTGTGAGATAGACATGTTGAAAACTGTAATGATTAAGCTAATTCACCTTTAGTTATTCCAACTTAACGACAAATGTTTATTATGTAAATATTACATAAAATACCTTCGTGAGGGGTTATATATCAATTATGGTTTTCTTTTTATCAACCTTCTTATGATGTTTCATGAATTTACATGTAGTTTATCGTTTAATTTTCACATCATTTGAGTGAAGATGATCATTATCCTTCATCAATTACTATATCTAAAATCCTACAATCAGGACTTTTCAAATGTAGGATTTGATAATTAGTGAAAAATAAAAAATTCTAATTCATATAACGTATGTGGCGACATCTACAAGTTATTTAAATTCCTTCACATATTCCTGCTTGTTTTATTTAAGCTCGATAAAATCCAATTTTCAAGTTATTATCTCAAAAAATAGTTCTACTAATAAAAATCTAGTTCATTTTTTCAAAATACTATGATTTTTTCATTGTCAACTTGTGGTCACCTAGTTATATAGGTTCTTTCAAAAATAGGTGATCCTGTCTTTAGGATAGACAGAAAACTGTGAGATTTGGGGTTTGCTCAATAAAAAACATTTACACATTTTTCACGATTTTTCCATAACTATTTGCTACATTGTACGGAAATTTGAATACTGTTTTTTAATTATTGAGGTTAATTTACCTTGTAGCATGAACTTTTTCTTAAAGATACGACCAAACTGTGTAATCCAAGGGATAAAAATGGCATGACCGAGGAGGCCAATGAATTGGACTTTCTGCACCTCTACCAATTCATCCATTCGGAAAATGGTTACTCAACCAATTACGATACCTTCTACAAAAGTGCAGTGTAGCTCCATCGTGCATAAAAAATAGTGTTGAATCTCCTAATATCTAGGATTGCTTAAGTGATAACCTATTGATTTGTTACCTAAAGTTACTGTGCAAACAATAACTTTAAATGAGTGTTGGTGATGTGATACCTTTTTGACATGTGGATTCTCATCACACCAGTAGAGTGCAAGAAACGAAAGACCTCAGTCTCAATTTTTTCAAATGTATACGTTCTACCGATTAGATCTCATTCACGTGACAAAAATTTCATACCAGCATCGGTTATCACTTCATGATTTTAAAATCAAAATATTCCGAAAACGGTACACAGTATCAAGTTTTGTCAAGAGTTCCTTTTCAGTATAAAATTGAATGATGTTTAAGTTCACTTGAAATTTTGCTTAATAAATTTAATATTAAAAAAGTTTTGTTCATTACTACTTGGTAGGAACCATTTAACTAGCGTTATTTATATAGTCTAAGAGCTAGCAACGTTTTTGGGAGAGAATTTCAGGTAGGCCAATTTTTAGATATTCTATCACCCTCACTCTCCCGCACGTCATATGGACTATCAGGCTGGTGGTAGTGGTTGCGTTCATCAGTGCGCATCCTACCTGCACAGGTAAAATATCGATTTTTTAAATCATTTTAAGAAGCTTTTTTTTCATTATTTTTATTGAACTTTCTAGAACGTAAATCTAATATTGCCAGACATTTTTATTGCTGTTTAAATTGTTCCAGACGCTAAATTCGTATTGGAAAAAATTTTTTTTCAAAATAATTCAGTATGGCTGAAATATTTTTATAATATTATTTAAGTATCTAAAAACTTAAAATTAATTTGCCAAACAATTATTCGGTTGTTAAACCTTCAGCCAGACCGATATAAAATTGAAAAGTTTTGGGCACGTTGGAAGAGTACGGACAATCACATGTTAGCTGCGCAAGCGCGATAGACGACAGCAGCTGTTTGGAGTCAAGATGGCGTCAGTTTAGACATATTGGTGTGTTTGTTGTTGTTATTTTTAATGTTTTTAACAAAATTGTGCTACAATGGCTAATGAAACATTAAAATGTATTTTTTGCAAAGACAGAAATGGGAAAATAATAACTTTTGTAGAAGATAAGTTAAAAAAGTGTAAAGAAGTTCTACAAGTACGAGTAAATTTTAAACTGAAATATGATAGTGTACAGTTACCGGAGCAAGTTAATGACACTGATGGATATCACAGAAATTGTTACAGCAGTTTTACAGCTTTAATGGCAAAATACCGTAATTTATCTGAAATCAATTTCTCGTCAACAGTATTTCTTCCCAGCACATCTAGTTCAACTTCGTTGTCAAATACTGCAGTAGATGTTAGCAAAACCCTGCCTGATAATACATCTCAGAGTTCACATACAGAAGTTAATATCCAAGAAGTTGACACTTCTAATGCAATTATTGAGCCTGAAAATGTGGTAAATATAGAAACAAATTCAGGTGTCAAACGAGTTTGTTTTTTTTTGTGGAAAAGATTGCAAGCATTCAAAAGGTAAACAACAAACTTTACACTCCTCAAATGATGCAAAAATGTATATAAAAATAGCAGAGTGGATGACAAAGTAATCAAGAGTTGCTACACAAAATAAAAAATTTACAGGCAAAAAGTGAAATTATTTTTTATCATCATTCGTGTGAATTGAGATATTTAAATGATTACAATAAAGTTATTGCTAATAATCCACAAACTCCCTGGCATGACAATCGGAGTATCCACCAGTGTATTTTCAAACAAATTGTATCATTAATAGAGGAAGAAGTTATCAACAATAAAAATTGTTTGCTGTTATCTTCTCTTTGTGACACATGCAATAATGAATTGAAACTTCAATCTGAGACAGATGTAAATTTAATGACAAATCATTATCTCGAGGAAAAAATTTTCAAACAATTTACAAAGTCAATCAAAATTATTACAAAAAATAAAAAAGGGTTATCATGCACAAAGATAGCAGTTTATTAGAAGACAATGATTTGACGAGACTCGAGGAAAATGAGCTTATTGATAAAGTAGCTTTAGTCCTGCGGAACGCCATTTTAAAAATGGAAAAATTAACATTACCTTCAAAAATCAAGCCAAGTGATTTAATCAATGGTGAATGTACCATTCCTGAAAAGTTAGATCGGTTTTTTAAAGTATTGATTGGAGGCAAAGATATTCTTCGCCGAAATGGTGTAAACGGTGATCGATTAAGCAACTCAATCGCCGCTGATACTATTTTTTGTGTTTCTAATGGTACTATTAAACCTTCAAAACATATAACTCTTGGAATTACTGTTGAAAGTCTTACAAGTAGTAGAAAAATCATTAACATTCTTAATCGTCTTGGACATTGCTGCAACTATACTATACTGGAGTAGTTGGAAAATGAAGCTACTTACTCATCTGTTTATCGTTCTGAAATTAGTCCACCTGACATTATTCGGAAATCATCATTATGCACAGGTGTAGCCTTTGATAACTTTGATAGGTACGTTGATACTCTTAATGGAAAGGTAACTTTGCATGACACCGTTGGTATAATATACCAAATATTGATAATGATGCTCATAATGAAAGTTATGTAGATTCTAGAAGTGATCAGTCCGACATGTTACCACCACCAACGAAAAGAAGACGAACCTTTGAAGCTATTGTTCTTGAACTCGTTCCGATTTCTGCTCGATTACAAATGTTAGAACGATTAACACCTGTTGAAAACATAGAGCAATCTATTCCCTTTGTCTTTAGTACAAACTATTGATTTATTACATATGACTTCACTCTTTTTCCATGTGCCAAACACTCCAATGTGGACGGGATTTAATTGTCGAATTATAAAGGATAATACTCCAAAACAAAAATTATCTTACCTTACTCCAATCAATTTGTCACCAACAGAGACATCAGTAGTGAAGTTGACAATGACACAGGCTCAACAAGTTGGTGTGGAATGTAACCAAAAATACATCCAAGTAACATATGATTTGGCAATTGCTAAAATTGCTCTCAAGATTAAGGCAACAGAAGCCCCAAAATTTAATAATCATTTCATACATCTTGGCTCATTTCATTTGATGATGGCATTCTTTAAAGCGATTGGAGTATTTATCAATGAGTGTGGATTATCACATATGATGGTTGAAAGTAAGATTATAGCATCAGGTTCTGTGAATGGAATCATTGATGGCAAACATTTTAATCGTTGCAAACGTCTGCATCCGTTGATGGCTGATACAATTATCAATTAAAAAATATAATTTTTGTTTATTTTCTTACTTGAGATTGATTATTATCTTCATTTTGTTCAACAATAAATAATTATTTTTATATTCCATTAATACAAACATTTATTCATTAATTTTTAATTCTTTCTCTGTAATTTATTCGACAACTATTTTTAGACCAAGCAAATTGATACCACATCACTTTCCACTTTTAAATCGGTCTGGCTGAAGGTTTAACAACCGAATAATTGTTTGGCAAATTAATTTTAAGTTTTTAGATACTTAAATAATATTATAAAAAAATTTCAGCCATACTGAATTATTTTGAAAAAAATTTTTTTTAATTCGAAATTAGCGTCTGGAACAATTTAAACAGCAATAAAAATGTCTGGCAATATTAGATTTACGTTCTAGAAAGTTCAATAAAAATAATGAAAAAAAAGCTTCTTAAAATGATTTAAAAAATCGATATTTTACCTGTGCAGGTAGGATGTGCACTGATGAACGCAACCACTACCACCAGCCAGATAATCCATATGACGTGCGGGAGAGTGAGAGAGATAGAATATCTAAAAATTGGCCTACCTGAAATGCTTGTTTTCCTGACGTTGCTAGCTCTCGTACTAATAAGAGTCAAGCATAAAAAACAAATTCATTGCATGTATCAGCTTCTAAAACATATTCGTATAAAATTTCATGCAATGTTGCCAGTAGTTGCGGCAAAATGAGTAAAAAGTAAAAAATTTGTATAATTTGTTTTTTTTTGAACCCCTATTATCTTGAATACGGATGGCGTTACAACATTTTTTCACTGACTAAACATTTTTCAGTTTTCTATCTATCCAAGAGACGGGATCACCTTCTTCTAAAACACCCTGTATAGTTATGGTTCATTCTCCTATTCATTGTATTAAAGTACTTATATTTCAGATTTCCTACAAAGGCTTTCGAAGTTTAAGCTTGTATAATATATTCCTGAATAAGATTCTAGTTTCTAGTTGAAAATTCATAGTTTGTTACCGATTCAATCCCTTTGCATATTAATGATACGAAATAATATTTTGTTCAAGCATTATTGTTCCCATACTAGTTACAAAATAGATTTCTTCTAAAATATAACATATTGTTATATATTTTTAATTTTCTTTAGCTTACACGTAAACTCATTTGAAATACGTGCACCGACAATAAATTGGTTGTAGTTGAATTTAATTAATAGGTTCATGCTGCTACAAATGAATAACGGAATTCCATTAGTCCGACGTTTTCAGGTCAGTAAGTGTGACTTTTTAATAAAAAATTAGCCCATATTTGCATGTGAAAGGTCACTTTGATTAAATGAGAATGATAAAATTCAAATATTAGCTGTAACCACACTAACCAGCCAGAGTATATAAAGAAAACATAGTAGACTGAAAAATGAATAATAACATATGTTTGCATATATATATATATATATATATATATATATATATATATATATATATATATATATATATGCATATATATATATATATATGTAATAATTAGAAACTACGCAGTATGCAATCAATAATTCAGTTACTCAAGCAACAACCGTCTATAATGCGTGGAGGACAATTCTTTTAATTAAATATTTATTCAAAATTAGAGTATTTGTTATATGAAGTGTTATCAGTGACGTGGCAAGTACTATACTAGATATGGACGGAGTCCCATCGCCTCCTTTTCTTTTTTACCAAGGTGTCCTAAACATATTTTGGCATAACGTGAAGGAAAACATAAATGTGCAGTGGGAGATTATACATGAGCTGAGAAGCTTAGAGAGTTGAAAAAAAATTATTTTGAGAATTGTATTTTTTATAAAAGTCGTTTAATAACTATGTCCTCACAGTCACATTCATAATAATTATAATAGAGATGTAAACATTAGGACAAATGTTATACAATTAATTCGGAAAAATTAATTTGATCATCTGATTGACGTGTCTAATAAAGTTCTATAGATAAGGCATTGAAAGCAGTAATTCTACGTGAAGCTAGTTATATTCTATATCTTTAGGTACTACACCCAAATAATTACAATTCTTCAAAAGATCGTTATTTGGGAAGGGTTTCTGAATTCTAGATTCATGTCCATTTGGGATGTATGAATACAGTAAGATGAACTGTCTAATCAAAGGTAAAATTGATTGACTTTTTCTCAAAGTAATTTTATGATCATCATAATCACAAAAATTCAAATTTCTGACAACCGATATTTTTCCATTTTTTTCGTAATCAAAAGTTATTGAGAATCGAATTTGATACCTCCTCCGAGAAGTAACTAGGCACCTTGTTACCTGCTAAAGTTATTATATATGAATGTAGGATTAACATAAAATGAAAAGAGATATTTTTCTATTTTTGAGACGTTTTCTAAATTCACTTCGAAGAAGAGTAGCATTCAATAGCAATATTTTTCCTTTTGGTCGAATCGAGATGTATGTGACTAAAATTTTTAATGGTGAACGCACTTAGAATGTGTTGTCATACGAGTGCTATTTGAGTTGTTTACAGATACCTGAAACATTCATCTTCATCAAAAAATAGAATTAAGTCTCGAAAATTTTTCGAACGATGAGTTTCTATGACAATCGACGTGAATTAAGTGCAGTGTTCTATTCATTTTTTGATGATAGAGCACCATTTTGAATCATCGTTTTCCGAACTCAATCGTGGTCACTACAGGATAAATTTCGAGAAAATCGTCCAAAATTGGCTGTTATGTTAAAAAGCATCTGCGAAACTGACAATTCCAAGATCGTCAAGTGAAATACTGTTAGATTAATACATACGTGGACATTATTTCCACTAGCATAATTTGACAAAATAGCTCGTGTCAAGAAATGCCGAAAAAATTCAATTGCGGTTCTTCAAAAAACGTCTATAAGATCGTCATAGGCGACGAATAATGAATCCATGCATATCAACCCGGAACTTAACATCAATAGACTATATGGGTCTTTCACAACGAGCTAAATCTAAGAAAGTTTTTCACGCAGGAAGCACTTCGAAGTAAATGGTCGCCTACGATCAGGGAAACCATCCGCAGAAGTCGAACCATTCTCTACCACGCCAATGCGATCTCCCACACATCAGTTCAAGAACAGTCAATACATCGACTAAATGCGGTTGATGCGTTCATATCACATATTTTGGAAGTACATCAATCCGATTCAAACGCATGCAAAAGTTCATCGATCTCGTATATATGGATTGGTCAATAGACCAAGAAGATATTCAATCTTCACATTCGTTGCGGAATTCCTCATGATTTGTACAATCTGTAATTGAACGGAGTACATAGTTTTCCGCCCAATTGCAAATAAAATAATGGTCGTTCAAACGATTTTTTAGCAAACATTTCATCATTCTCAGAATACAGAATGTATGCAGGCAACATCGGGAATATTATTAAAAGAGGCTAGAGGCCATCTTTGAGTAGATGTTTTTGTGGTATATCTACCAAAAATCTTATTCAATTCATTCCAGTTTTTAACTAGTGATAAAATTCATTAATATCGAATTTCTTCGTAATATTACTAATTTTTCCTCGATAGTGCATTTATTACTACATTTTCTTTAGTAAAATCTGCACAAGGTTACTTCACATTTTACCTTTTCGATGCATCCATTACTTATAGGGCATATGTTTTTTTTTTGTGCCCACAGTTGCCAAGCTTAACTATAGTGTAGATTTCACCAATGAAGGAGTAAGGAAATAATTAACCATCTTAATATCTCTACCAGATACCTTGTATGATGGCACCAAGTCCTTAACAATTCTATGACCAACGTTTTTCCAACCCCCACTCGATTTTCCCATATGAAGCTGTCCAATAAGTATATACTAATTTTTATATATTCACCATACTTTGAATATAAACGCAATTGCCGTTGGTGGTACATATACAGAATGAATTTATTTCGACCACAGTATGGATAAAGTAGCTCATCGATTACCATGTATTCTTCTGGCTTGTAGTGCTTTATTAAATTACTATCAAGTTTTGACCAGGCGATTGAAACAAAGTAATACATATACCTTTCAATAATTCCAAACTATTCGATTATTCAGTTACAATATACCACATGTGATTAAAGTAAATGGTATCTAGTCTCAATGGTATTTACAATTATAAACGACTATATTCGACAGAGATCGGGGAATCCCCTGCTCACAAAGTTTCTTAAGCGTCCACTATATTACTCGATTAAACAAAGTGTTCAACAAAGTTAACTAATGTTAAGAAAGACAAAAATAGAATAAAAAATTATAGAGTATTCGCTTACTACATAGGATTCATGAACTACTAGATAAGAAATATCAGAAAAACCCAACTTGAACTATTATCCGACAAATACCTAATTACAGGATAATAATTGAAATTGAAAAACCAGCGATGGAATAAGCAAATTAAAGTAAGCTGAGTACTCTAGCCACAGACTCAGCTTCGTCTCAATTGAGTCCTTTGACTTGCGTGCAAAAACCGACAATGATCAGAAGCTGAGCGAGGTGAGGAAAGATTTTACGAAGTAAGGTGAAATTTGTCTCTCCACTGTCTTATTTAGTTAACTTTGAATGAATTAGCGAACATAAAGGACTCACTCACTCAAGTAACATATTTATACAAATACCAGTATCGGAGCATTGAACATATTTTTCAGGTATTTATTTAATCAAAAAAGTAATTAGTCCCATTTGAGTGCGCAGCCGTGGATGAGGGCGCACTTCGCCTACACCTAGCTATGACACTACATCTTATACTCGTTCAAATGAAATTATTAACTATCCTAATCTTCAAAGAAGCTTATAGTATTCTCGATAACGGTGGTAAATGGAATTAATATCAACAGTCTACCAGTAATCGCAGTTGCTGATGGATAGTGTTACTAGGAAATACGATGAAATCAATCGTGGCTTAATAAGTTGTAACTAAAATTGTCGTTGATGACCTATATATTCATTAGTAATAATCCTCTATGAAATCTGTCTACACCAGGTCGATAATATCAACTAAATTAACAAACTATTGAAGAATCCTTGTGGAAGTTGATGGATTTGGCTTTCAATATTAATTTTCGGATGATTAGATAACATTGGAAACTCCTTGAAGTAAGTGTTTAAAGTTAAAACGTAATTAGTAGAAAAATCAAATATTGTTCACATTACTTTTCCGTAAAAATTCTCTCCAGGATTGCAGGAAACTACATGCTTTTTATTGTCTAGATATATGCATAATAGACAGGAGGTTAATTATAAACCTTTAAAATTGATTTGTTTCGCTCGTGCCTGGCACGCAGTGTTTATATTCAGTGTACATCAATAAGCCAATCAATAATAAAAACCTGATGAATCATGCTGTTATTATTCTTATATTTTAAAATCGTTTACAAGTCGCTGAGAAAAAAAAATATTACAAAGCGCCAACGTCTAATAAAGTTTTTAATATGATTTATTGAAAAAGTTCTTACTCAATGTGTGGAAATGAGAGGGAATATAAAAAAATTCTAATTCGCGTTTAAAATATAATATCCCTGACAAAATTCTGGTGTACCACTTTTAGATTAATGTTTAACGTACATTTAAGCTATTATTTTCTCAATTGTACGTAAAAATTTCGAAATTCTACTTAGAAACGACATGAAGTGAACTTAATCAACAAAACTATACCCCGTGATATTATACCCAGCTCGAATAATTTCTTGACCATGTCAGTATTACAAAAAATGCTTTACATTCATGCATGTTTATATTCATAAACCGGTTAATACGGATATTGTAAGCGTGAGCTCAAAAAAGGCATAGAATACCAAGACATCATAATTATGTTAGCTATTGACACCGAGATAGAATTGTGTCTTATGGAGATGTTGGTTTTTCCTTTGGTGAAATTGCCTACTCTTGTGCTTTGTTTATAGTAAAAGCAAAGCTAAGCAGCTTTGTCGCTCTGCTTGCTGTTGTCTTCTCCGCGTGAATTGAAGATTCTTGATATAGTGCAACTTTTGCTGCACCGGCCCACGAAGACTCTTTGGATACACCAAATGTCTGCTTCCGAGACATTTTTAAAGAAGAACAGAGAAAGAATTAATACCAAAGAGCTAGATCTAAAATATAGAATAGCATATAACCATAATAATATCACCTAACCTCAAATAGTTTTATACTGCATATATAATGACAGAAAAACAAAACAATAAATACATAAAAACGGCTAAAACTATAACAAATTGGATTGGATATAGTGCAACGGAATTACAGTACTCTGGGTTGGAACTGGAATGAAATTGAAGAAACTAGATTCTGAAATTTTTTAATAAATAATTTCGTTATCTCTCGTAAATAATATGTTTCCTATGTTACTCCTAATAACTCCAAGAATATGTGTACAAAGTTTCATGATGATCGGTTAAGTAGTTTTCGCGTGAAAGCGTAACAAACAAACTCATAGCTACCCAGAAGAGCGGCTGGATATTGAACTGGCACAGAACTGTTGAAGTAATTGTTTGTTTGTGCATTATATTTCACATGCATTTTGCAGTATGAAATTGCAAATATTGAGAATTTTTCCTAAAAATCTGGAATATTTATATTTGGTAGTATTTCAATCATTAGTTTATCCTCTTCAAAGATCGAAGGCAACCGAAAACAAATCAAACTCTCCGCATGAATTCGTTTTTACTGGCGGAATAGTTCCATCGAGAAAACTTACTTCAGTGGGAAAAATTTTATAATTTCCATTTAATTAAGTATTAAGTAGATATTTGCCTCTATTTAATCTGTCTTATACTTTGAAATTGTGATTTTTTCAAATGAATCCAACTGCATGTGTACTTTTTGAGAATTTTACACGACTTATTCTTAGCTTTCTCAGCAAAACCGGAATTTTCTGTGTATACATATGTTATATGATTAATTCTTTTCATTTTCTCAAACATAAAATGACCAGGTTCTTTTTCTTACCTCTCCGATTGATTAATCTTCTTCTCAATCCCCTAATCAAGAAAAAATTTAATTGAGGAAATAGCTGTTCTTAACGATTATGATAGGAAGGTAGTAAATGAGTTGATTAATAGTCTTGAGTTTGAAAATCTCTCCATGACCCTACATTTTTACAAAACATGGATCGAAAACAGAAGAGATTTTTACTAGTGCCTTTCAACCCTGCTTATAAAATTTGTTTATAAATCCAAGAATATTTTGAAACAAGTGTTAGACAATCCATAAAAAAAGTGTTACAATTCGGGAAATTGCTGTGGTAATTGGGACAAGAATTATATTGGACAGACAAGAAGATTTATCAGCATGTGTTTTGAGAATAGTTACAAAAATCAGGTATTAACAAGTACGTTGTCAGTTACAATCAAGCAATAACTTCATTATTCTGGTCACAAAGGCCATCTGGTTATTTAGTTTAGCATACATAATTTCAATTGTTTTGCTCTAACCAGAGCAAATAGTATTATTTAGTATTTAGCGAATTTATTTGACGTAGATAGCATGAAACCGTAGAGACTTCTAAATTACAATAAATCATTCAAATATGGTCAAATAAAAAAAATTGGTATTATTCTTCTTCTACAGGTGCCATCTCCATTTAATGAAAGCTGGCGACAATTTCGGGATATTTATTTTGGTCTTGAGTGGTGCAAATTAAAGATGATGTATTCATACTTGTCCAATCGCGTATATTTTTTAACCATAAATGTTGTCTGCGACCAGGTCCACGGTTGCCTTAGATTTTTCCTTCTATTATTAATTTCAGTATATCACACTTGTTTTTTCGGTATATATGCAGCCTAGATCAGCAGCCTTTCTACTCTTTCCTTTACCATACAAAATTGGTATTGGTATTGGTATATTTGAAGATATAGCCTTACTGATTTTTTGTTAATTCAGCCTTATAAAAATTTAGATCAATTCCTTCAACTCGTATATCTTTATTCATTTAAATTTACACATATTTATGTTAGTGTAAATCACTAATTTTTCGTCTGTGAGGAAACATATATATCTATTTTACTATTTCTTCATCTGCATAAATTTAAGTCTCAATAATTCTGCACGGTCTGATCCATTATTTTGTAAACGATTTCTTCCAATATTCTGGATGTTCGATTTAATCTACTAGACTCGGGCCAGCAACGATTATGTTGGACGACAACGAATTGCACCGGGAAAAATTAGTGACACTAACAATTTTTTAATTGAAAAGCAATTGAAAATTTTTACGAGACCAATGATCTTGAGAGAAATATTTACCGCTACTCATATTGAGATAATTACGTAACTATGAAATAATATTATTGGAATCGCTAACAAGACAGTTAACAAATATTTTGCATTAAGAAATTTGATCACAATTTCAACATTAGTAGCAAATATATGGAGATATCCAGATGTTGTTCTGTCGCCACCTGTTGTAATTTTCAAGTCATAAACTATTTTTAAAAAAGTTAAGTATATTTATACTCTCTAAATCTAACCAGCGCTGCGAACCTTTCTGTGAACTACATTCTTCATCAATAAATTTGAGTGGTATCCGCACTAAAAAAACTTTGTGAATCAAGTGACAGCGGTAAAGAAGCTGATTCCAACCTAATTACCCCTTCAGCGAGGAAGCTCGCAGGTGATATTACATTGTGTATTGTCTTGTAGGTATTTTTCTTTGATGTCAATTTATTGGTTTATAATTATTTTCACTGTTGCTAAAATATTAATTGCAAATGCAATTGCATTCCAATTATCATTATATACCCAAATCTCTACAAATTAATTATTTTCATATCATAGCAATCACCTACCAACATATGACGGTGGTTCTAAAAAGCTTATTTCTTGATATAGTCCTGAACATACTTAAATATTTTACAGATAGAGCTGATAAATTATTTAATTCTCTTCTGCTAGAGCCAATCAAATCAAAACGATGAGGTCTAGATAGAGACGTTATTATAAATAAATCTTTCGATATATGGTTATGGACTTATAAAACATCTCTTCTTGTGTTTTGGTGATGATGTATGAAATTTAAATATTTATGAATAATTCAGAATTTATTGAATTTAGAATTCTATGAGTTTGAAAATTAATCTTAATTATTTCCCAGACGATGAAAACTCGGAAAATATATTGAAGTTAGCCCACTTTGGTGTTTCTTATCAGTCTTATCTACTGGAATTATAGACTCAATATAATTTTTCCATACAAACATGACCTTCAATACTAACAATCTCAGGAAACTCAAAAAGTCAATCCAAAGTCTCGTCGTCGGGATGTATTCTGCTTTTCTTCCTTTGCCAACCTGTCATCTGACATTCTGTCCACGTGGTCTCTCCTTCCATTCTTCGATTTCTCAACTATCTCACCACATCGTGAATGTCACCAATCTCTGTTATTTCATCATTTCTCACATAATGTGTGTCCTGCTGTTGATCTCAGCGTTCGCATTTCAGTAGTTCTTAAAAACCGTTATGATGTTTTCTGTTCTGGTCTCTATCGCGTATGTCATTACTGATCTCACAGTGGTCTTGTATATTCTGACTTTGCTTTTGGTAGTTATATATTTATTCCGCCAAATTACATCTCTCAGATATTCTGATATTAATGACGCCTTTGTTGTTTGAGTTTTCACTTCACTATTTAGACTTCATTAATGTCTTTATAAAACATAATTTCATACAAAAAAGTTTTGCATTAGGAACCCTTTCACTATTCCCTCACATTATGAAAGAACAATAACCGTAACCTTCATGTGTGATTTTTATTGGCGGAGTAACTTAGGACAGAAAGTCACTGATTTTGCATTGAGAACACCAAATGTTTGATCAAAAGATCATTGCCTCAGACATATTTTAACATTTGGTTAATTTTTTTGAGACTCCTTTCTACTTGGGAGATTTTTTCAAGATCTTTATTTCACAACAGACACGAATCGATTGCAGGGCCTGTAGTTGCAGTTAATCTGGTTCCAGCTCGTTATTTCTTGTCTAAATACATGAGTTTCTTTTGGATCCCACGGCACATGAAAGAGCTGGACTGATATCCTACAGATTTCAGAGATCCAGTTTTTGATATCAAAAACTTTTCATATCAAAAATCCAATCTATCAGGTCTTTTTTACCATGTTGTGCTTCTTGTTCCAGGACTCCGTTTTCCCTAGATTTTTCCCTAGATCATAAGATACAATGTACTATACTTAACTATACTATTTTCTGGTCTTAACAGATCTTATAATCTCTCTCCTTTCTCATTTGCACCATAACATCATCATTACGTACTCTAGTCTACTATATAATTAGGAGCATACTCCTATATGTACATATTTCAAAAGCTTCGAGCTTTTTAAGAGTTGCTTCCGTCAGTGTCCATGCTTCCATACCATACAGAATAGAATAGAATATAATAGAATAAAAAACAAGTAACGTCTTAATACCCTGACGCGAAGCTGTAAACTTAGATCGTAACTACACAAGATCTTTTTAAGTCTAATGAATCCTGCTCTAGCTTTCTCAATGCGACATTCGTTTTAATGGTTCATGATCAACAATAAGGTCACCCTCGTTTACTGAACTTTTGCTGATGATTATGTACTTAGTTTTTTTGGTATTAATGTTTATTCTATATTCCTACCATTTTTCAACCATCTAAACATCCTATTGAGTCATCGGCGTACCGGAAGTTGTTTATGGTCACCCCATTTATTTTTATACCTTCTTCAACATCTTCACCGAAGGCCTCTTGTTCCGAGTATAAATTGAAAAGTAGTGGTAACATTATTCAACCCTGTCTGACTCCTGTCCTAATGTTGATATCTATTGTTAATTTATCTTTGAGTCATAAATTTGCTTTTTCTTTTCAGTTCAGATTCGTTATAAAATTTATTTATTAGTTTATGATGACGGACCTTGTGAAATGCCTTCTCAAAATCTATAAAGCATAAATATACGTTACAGTTGACATCTCTACACCTCTGCACCAAGACCTGAATGTTGAACAAACCCTCTCTAGTTCCTAGTCCTTTTCGAAAGCCAAATTGAGTACTGCTAATGTGTTCCTAATCGATTTTAAGCAATCCGTTGGAATTACGTCTTTGTGATAGATAGCGTTGAACATCTTTGTTAGTAATCTAATGGAATTGGTTCCAATTTGTTTAGCAATTCTCTAGAAATTCGATCAGGCACGGGAGCTTTCCCATTTTTTGCATTTTTAATGGCTTTTCTGACTTCATCTATTGTTATGTCTGGGCCAACCAGTGGTTCTTTTATTCTGTGGACCTCTTCTCTACCATCAAGAAATAAATCTTCTATATATTCTTTCTCTCTATATCTAAGATGATTTGCTCGTTCTTATCTACAAGATTGCTATGGTTTCTTTGATCTTCTTATGAAGAAGAAATATGTGGCGCCTTTTATCCAGTTCCTCAATCTCTGTACATTCTTTTGAAAACCAATCAGATTTAGCTTGTCTTATTTTCCGTCTTAACTCTGCATTCAGTTGCTTATATTTAGATTCGTTAATATTTTTATTTTATCGTCGTGCATCCATGAGATCTAAAATCTTGTCAGTAATCCATGCCTTTTCCTTTTTTCTTGTTTATCCTGCTTACATTTGTTTTTCAGTATATTGTTGGAAATATCTTTGAATCTTTTTTGTAAGTATTGCCAATTTCTATTTCTTGATTGGGTGCATTTAATTTCTTAACTTCATTCTCCCCTGCAGATATTATTCCTTGTTGTATACCTGGATACTAAATCTTGGGTAAGTCTAATTTCGAAAATTGCGAAAACTGACATTAAGATGGCCTTGAAGACATACGTTTGATTGATTTGTACTTGGTGAAGGTATTCATGAACGTAATATTAGTTTTTATCGATAATATTAATTATATTACATGCTGAATTGGATATTCAAATGAGAGGAATAGGAAATAAACTGATAGTTGGGTAGTATTGGTGGTAATATAACAGGTTACACGAGTTAACTGTTATTTTAATGCCAATTGGAAAATTATGATTTATGTCTGGAAGCAAAGTAATAACTGTTATATTCACAATAGAAAATTGATGAGTGTGGGGGTGTATGGTATAGTAAAATTAACAAAACTGAACAATTAACTCAGCGCTATACTGCAAAAGTTATTACAACGGAAACAAGGTCATAAGCTAGAACATATTGAAATAAATTGGGACTTCGCATTAACTTGTATGACTGACTGCGTTTAGAATTTGGCAAGCTGCTGAAAAACAGTATCATAAAATTTACTACATTTAATTTCGTCTCTTGAAATTCAAAGTTAATATTTTGATTCTATATTGTCACCGAATACTATTGCTGACAAAATTATACCATTGACTTTTTTCAAACTACACTGAAAATTATATTGCGAGTCAAAATAAGTTACAATTTACTTAATAGATATTTCAGTCAAAAATAACTGAACAACATTTTAAGTAATCATGTCTTTTCATCTGGAATAACTTTATTGGAATAATTCAACGATCAAAAAAATTTGAGAATTCATGAATTTAGGAATGTGAGTTTCTAAATAAAAGCAGCAATTTGTCTATATAATTAGTGTGAAAATCATTACAAAATTTAAACTGTGTTTATTATATCGACATAAAATGATGATTTTTTTTGGTAAGGAATATTTCATGTAAGATTTGGTATGGTCTTTATAAAGGATGTATTTTACTCGGTAGGACTAAAATTGAGAAGTTTTGAATAGAGTGTGTTTGTCTATGGGAAGGGTTTCGTACTTAAGATGGGTGCTAATAATAATGGATGGTAAGAAAAAAATATATCGTGAGTATAAATGGGGTTGGATACAACTTCAGCGTCTCGGCTGAAGAGCGAGGTTACAGGAAGACTGCAGAAAACCCATTACACCCAAGAATACTAAGATAGAAAAATCTTTAATTTCGTAATAGGCCGTTGCCAGTAGCTAAAGGGGCGGTGGTGAGGATGGGGGCAAAGAATGTGTCGGTTTGACTAAGGCTGTCAAAGAAATCTTAATTTGTTTATATTATTGAGACTTAATGTTTTCTATAAGAATGTCACGTTTTGTTTTGTTTTTTATCAGAATCTATTTTGTACCTGAGTTTTGTTTTTTTATAAGAATCTTTCTTTTTATTTTGTACCTGAGTAGCATTTACGTTACCATTAAGTGTAAATTTAAATAAAGTTTTGTTGGTTATTTTCTATATTTCAGTGGTTTTAGTGGTGTTCCTAAAATTGAGACTACTTGGCAATGTTTGGGCTGCATGTTCCAAATAATGCCATCTTGCAATATTTTTAAAAAATGGTAATATAAAAATGTTTATTGAAATTACAAATATGTGGTACGCATTCCCTATTAGAGGACATGCTGTACAATGTTCTTAATAAGTACAGGCTGATCTGAATAAAAATGTTGAGATAAAAAATGAAAATTCCTTAGGTACCTTAAGTTAGTCAAGTCTAGTGTAAGTGTTTGAATAAATTAAGTAAAAGACATTGTGTATAAATCCACCCCACCCTTGAAAAATAATTTTAAATATATGAGGAAATAAAAAAAAACAGTATATTATTAATCTACCGACAATAGAAGTAGATCTATATCTGAAATTAAAATGTTACACGATTGTTCCAAGTTTACTATCAGTAATTAAAACATCCTCACACCTCGCGGAAACAAATGAACTATTTTCAATACTCCTACATGTCAAAAACATATACCGAATTTCATTCCAGCATGCAACAAAAAATAAAATCCTGGAAATTCGTGAAAAACGGAGCTCTACGAATACTAACTGCCATTGTTTTTACGAGCGTATAGCCTCGTACAAGGTTGAAATAATTAATGTGGTTAAGAAAAACAATGCAGACAACATAGCGAGATTTGTATGAGTTTATGTGTAATGTGATGGGTGGAAACTCGAAAGGTAGAGGATACGGTATATTGGGAGGGTGGTAAGTAGTGTCTGCAAAGTGCTAGTGACTTCGAATTTCCAAATACCAATTGGTTTCATTTATTTCTAGAAGTTATTGCAAGTGAAAGTATTTTTTTAAAAAATAGATCGACGGAAATTAAAAATGATATTTTCAGAGATATTGATGTCATATTATATTTTTGACAAGAAAAAAAAATAAATTCAAGTAGGTTGTTGACATTTGTCACACTTGGAAGACATTTGTGGCGAAAATGCTTCTCCTATAATTCCTAGTAGATGATATATATATATATATATATATATATATATATATATATATATATATATATATATATTTGCCAATTTTTGTGTCGTTTTTAGTACTAACTGTACCTGCCAGCTTGCAGTCTTTTATTACTCCGTCTAGTAAAATCTTAAATAGAGTTAGTGATACTCCGTCACCCTGTCTGACTCCCCGATTTATATCGAATTCTTGAGTTTTTCCATCTCTTGTAATTACATGTGATTTACATTCAGTTAATATCAATTTGGTGAGCTATGTTTTTGAGAACTGCAATTTTGATATGTTTTTTAGTTGTATGTCTTTCTTCAGGCTGTCAAAAGTTTGTTTGAAGTATATAAAGAGAATTTGGATATTATTATCTTGATCGTAACATTTTCTTTAATTTGATGTAAATATGAATAGCATCTATTGTTGATCCCCCGGGTCTAAATCCATATTGACATTTTCCAAGATGAGACTCCGTATACTTTTTTAATCTCGTATTAATGATGGAAGAAAAAAATCTTCTAAACCGTAACTCTTATGTCGAAATGCATCTACAAACCTTTCAGATTTCAGTCTATCTATATCTGTGTCTAAGATAAGCTTTATTATCACTAGAACATTTTTTCAATTTTATGGACAAAGCTACATAATATTAAAATACAAAATAATGATTGAATTCAATAGTAGTAATTATAATGTATATAATATATTTTACATTACAAATTGAATGATGCAAGTCTCTAGAGTCTATGGTGAATTGTAAAATTCAGCCACAGAATCATAAGATGTTTCAAGCAGAAGTGCCTTTGTCGAACCTCGAAACTTATTAAAAGTTTTTGCTAATTTTATTTCAGAAGGGAGCTGATTGAATAATTTCTTCGCACTGAAGATAATGGAATTTTTCACCAGATTAGAAGAAGGTATAGACAAGTAAATGTCCAACTTCTTTCTTCTAGTAGGATAGGTATGTATGGGTCTCTCAGTTGAGTTGTGGAAGTGTTTGCGAACCAAATAAATGGATTCTAAAATGAAGAGAGTGGGGAGAATTAGAATTTCGTGTTTTTTAAAATAAAATTCGCAATGCGCTCTACTACTCAAACCAAGAATATAACGAATAGCTCTTTTTTGTAATTTGAAGATAGAATGGAAGAGGTGCAAACTACAAGACGCCCAGAAAGGCAAACCATACCGAAGATGCGATTCGAATAACGAGTAGTAAGTTGTTAAAGCAGTACGAGAATCGAGCTTCTCAGACACAGATTTAATAGCAAAGCTAGTAGAGGTTAATTTTTTCGTCAGGTTTTCTATATGTACAGACCATTGAAGGGCACCAACAATATGTAGACCAAGAAATTTGATCGAATTTGAGGATCGTGTTAAGTCATCGTTGGGCTTTAGAGGTTTTACAGTTTTCTCAGTGTTTAAAGAGAGACCGTTTAGTTAATAGTAATGAGATCATTGCCTATGGTCAAATCTAGAGCATGTATATCTGGACCACTACAGGTTACAGTGGTGTCATCCGCGAATAAAGTGAATCAAAATCAAAAAAAGAACTGGACTCAAAACTGAACTCTGAGGCACACCACTGCCAATATGTGAAATGTGTGAAATTAAACTAGAGAATAAAGTATCTGATACCTTCTAATTATGGACTCAGTCAGGGAGGCAGCTTGGCTTGGCTATTATTTAATGCTGTTCTAGAAAGCGTGATAAGGAAGACGTAAATAAATAGGAGAGCCCCTAAACTCGATGGAAGTATACAAGTCCTGACATATTCTTATGATGTAGATATAATATCACGTATCCCGCGGAGCAGAAAACGAAGCTTTTGTCACATTTACCACCGCAGCAGATAAATTGAGCTTAGAAGAAGAAGCTTCAGCGCATTGCTAAAGTTAGGGAATAGTTTTTGGTCTGTACCCTATTGTAATGTTAAATCTGTTTCATGATTAATTATAAGTCTAGATTTAATCTCGATAGACTTTTTCTTCTTGGGTTCCATGGCAGATGACGTGTATTCTTTTGAAATAATTGATGCATTCGATGAAATGAAAGCGCCAATTATTTTAAAGAACTGTCGCATTTTTATCCAGAATGTAGATACAATTTTAGTAAAAATGCTGAATCATCACGAGAAATATTTTATTTTAAGCGTTCAAAGCCCTCTCAAACATTTTCATAGGCTATACAAATTTCGCGAAGAAATTCTATTCACCTTACGCCATTCAGTTCAAAAAATTTTCGAAAAAATCGATTTTCATGTTATACGTTCCAATGTAACTGTCTCTTTCTGTGAGGGCAAATTTTCATTGAAATATTTATATTCAAGCGAATTAGTTTTGAGCCCCTAAAGATATGTTTTAATTCATGATCTGCCCTTTTGGTACATAATGTATGACGTATTCTAACTGGCTTACAATTTGCACCTGGAATGCACTATCTAACGAGTTTATTATATCACATCAACATCAAATGCTAAGTGCTCCCTCTTTTCCAATTTTAAATCAAAAAACCCCTCCTTCATTGATTTCAGAATTAGATTCTTTACTGTACACGAAACTGCATTTATCCAGTCCAAAAACATGAATAAGTTAACGAAAAAGCTATATTTGATTAGGATGAATTAATATGCACTGCAAATAACCTCCACTATATGCATGCCATCTCATGTAACCAAAAACCACTCTGCACTATATGTTATGATATTTTCCTCTTCGCTGGCCTTTAAATTTCCAATTTGAATTCATTACAGTCCTTATCGTTCCTCGAAAATGAATATTTAATAGGTTAACCCTACTAAGAACGAAGGAAAAGTTGAAACTGAAACTTACGTCCCACATTTAGCGCTGCTATGTATATATGATTCCTTAATACCTATTTCAAATTCTAGTACACATTCGAAGTTATCGATATGCATATTATTTTAAATTTGTGGTATTTGTTCCAAAATAACATACCATTATTTATACGATATAATCAGTAATTGAAAAGGATTTCATAATGTACAACTTGGAACTCTCGGACACGTTTTTTTGGTATTTTTCTCATCGTTTTGATAAATTTTGCAAGTAACATTTTGTATATTATGTATGTTGTGATTAGGGTGTCATGTATACTGCAGCCCAGAAGAATCTATTTTGCCACTTTGCTTGCTGTGGAATTGGTATTTAAAGCTGATCTTTGCACCCCACTCTTATTAGAAATTTTTGGCCTCGGCTGCCGAAGAATTTCACACGTTTTCAAATGTAGTGCTTTGGAGTTTTTTAGTTCCTCACCCTTGAAGATAATATGGATATAGGTTTTGAACTCTAGGTAACAGAATTTGTACGTTGCACTCTCTATTAAAACTAGCATATTCAGGAGTCCATTGAAGCGGCAATATTTCAACAGATTTCTCTGGTTATAGTTACCCAGTACTATTTTCGCCTGTCTTAACTCTTGTAGTTAGCTCTAGCAACCTATTGTGGCTTTCTCTAGTGTTCTGTAGCTGATTACTCAGAAGGGTACAAGCTGGTCAATATGATCTCCAGTTAGTGAGCTAAATACTCGCCTAACCTAACCCAACCTAACCGAACCTAACCTTAACCGATTATCTCCGAATATTCGATTTTTTCGATTAATCGATATTTTTATATTTTCCGATTAATCGATATTTATTGATTATTAGATTATTTTCGATTAATCGATTACCGATTACTTTTAAAAATATATATCGATTAATCGATCACCCGATAAATCGATTATTTTTCGATTAATCGATTATTTTGCCCACCCCTAGTGGATAGTGAGACAGTGAGAAGCACTATTTCAGGGTAATACTCTGTTATCATTATTTAGTTAGGTTGGCATCGAGAGAAAGAACCTGATTCACTTCAATTCTCTCACCTAACAAAAATGTGAATAAATAAAAGATAGTAAGCTCATGATTTTTGTACAGTAACAACCTCTCGAAGTAGAAATCGGGAACAATAATGAGGAAATTTAAATCAGAAATGCAAATAGTACCCATCGTTGAATCAAATTGAAAGAAAACAGAATTTGAAACTTGAAGAGAAGGATTCGTTAACAACTCTAAAAAGTACTTAAACAATGGCCTGAGTTTCACGTTTAAATTAACTAGGAGAGTCATAATTATTTTTTTCAAACTCTCTCAAGAGTCTTTAAATGAGTTCATTTTATATAACTTTTCTCAGAATATTGTGGATAATTTTGCTGTGCAATCATAAAATTAACGAGAAAATTCTAGCATTCTAGCTCGAACAAATTCTCCTAACCATGAATTATTTATTTTTTATTAGCATAAATACCTGTACAATTATAACAACTCGATTCATGAATGAAAAGTTTATAATTAAGGACGTATCCATATGGTACGGTACTGCCCGAAATATGCAAAGCGCATATTCTACATATTTTGCATACTGTACGCATTTTTTGAATATATCCTCAGTAAATACAATATTAAGAATAACTGAATAAATTTGGAAGATGTAGAAGTTTGAAAGGCGTTTTAAAACAGAAACAATTTTATAAATCTGCTATTCTGAAGGAATTACTTTTATTGCAGTTCTCAAGAAAATTAAAGCAGGTAGTCAACCTGTACAACAGTTTTGTTCGGTGGTCCGCATAAGGTGTTAACCTACTTGCTGAGGATAATTTTTTCTCATTTTGTCAGATGCAGCACCATACATGAAAATGCTGGGCAAAATTTGAAAATATTTCACCTCAAATCAATACATGTAACATGTCTTGCCCAAATAGGTTTCCTGGAGAGATTAGGAAACGTTTTTCTCTACTAAATAATTCAATTCACTACATAAAAATAATCTTCCTTAAAGTGTCTATAAGGGTTCACTTATAAATATTATCGAACACTCCTCTTCCGTCTCAACCTATTATTACTAGATGGTACACTTGGGTTGAAGCCGCTTTTTGTTATTGCGGTAACTTTTATCAACTGAAAGATTTAATTTCAGAATTGCTTGACGAATCTTTTCCATGCTTCACTGATGTTAATCAATTATTCTAAAATACAAAAATAAAACAACATTCATTTATAAAAACCAATTATAGCTTTGATTTTAGAGCAATAACATAAATAGATAAATCGAATTCGCCATTAACCCGAAGTGTTAAACTAATAGTAGCTAATATTTTAGAAGGATTATTTACTGAATCCATCAGCAATTATAGAAACGCCCCTATTACATCAGTTGATGAGGAAAGAAGTTTTTCCATTTATAAATTTTTATATTCATATGGGAGATAAATTTTTCAATTAAGAACGAAGAACATTTAGTGGTTCACTACTTTATTACTATCACGACACTAAGAAATATAACCAGACCAGTCTCGACCATGCTGATTTACAGAGAGCGAGAGAGGTTAGAATCACATGCAGAGCAGGTACAAGGTGCAAGGTGTTCTCAGAATTAAAATTGAATAAAAACTTTTACGGAAAATTAGGAAAAAATGAAAAATGACTATCCTACTTCTTTGCCAAAGGTCGTTAACCAAAATAACCCGCACGGAAAATACGGCACCGCAACGAAAATGACGCTTCTGGCCTATCCAAGCCTCACACACGTTATGTACTTCATTTCCAGCGCTCATAATATAGGTTTTATCGTAAAACTAACAGCTCCATCGTATTCTACAAGGAAAAATAGATGGAAAACCTATATCACTCTATTTAGAAAATTTTTTGTGGCACTCCCACAAGTAAAAATCGTCAGATTATACTCATTTACAAATCCCCGGACTTCCAAAGTAATAATTTATATTTTCGATCATTTATTTTGCAAAGAATTGATAGAAAGTAAGAAATAATAGAGTGATATAATTTCCCTGTATTGTTTCATGTAGAATACGATAGAGTTGTTAGTTTTCCGATTAAACCTCCATTATAAGCGTTGGAGGTGAAATACATAACGTATGTGAGGGCTGGACATATATTCTCCTAACAGGACATTTTGGTTAACTGCCGTTTGGCAAAAAGGTAGGTCAAGGATTCCTGAAAAACATATCCAAAATACGCGCAAATGGTGGGGTTTTCGAAAAATCGATTTTTGCAAAAAAAGTCATTTCTTAGTTTTTCTGAATTTCCCGGAAAATTATTGATTTAATGTTAATTCTGAGAACACCAGCAGAGAGTGTAGTGAATAACGCATATTTTAAAAGAAATTGATCCCGATAAATCAATTTGGGCTATAATGACAGCCGTTTGAAGTGACTGTACAAATTGAAATGCTTAAATAGCTTTTTCATAACGTAAATTTCCACATGACGTCACACGGTTCAAAAAAAGTTTTGGGAAAAAATGGAAGTGGCCATATTCTTTCAAATTGATCAAAAAATCGATATTTTTCTGGGTAATCTATTTAGAATGAAAAACAAATAGAATTCGTGAATTTCGATTTGAAATTGAAAAACCAATTTAACAGTAAAATTTTATTGAGTAGTTTTTTCATTATAATTATTATTCATCATGTAACTTTTATGATTTTATAGAAACTATAGATTTTAGAAACATTCAATAATTTTAGGTTGTTTTGGCAACAGAAGTAGCCGGTGCTTACCATGGTGATAAGCAACGTAACTTACTGCTTTCCTATGTGATAACAAAAGATAAAATCACTGTCATATTAGAACGAGTAAAAATGTCCCTACACAGAAATTTGTGATTATGGACCATCTATGGATGAAAAAATTGAAATATATTTGAAAATTCCTAGTATGATCGCAAGTTAAAATTAGAAAATCTCACATCTTATACAGGCCGAAGTATTAGAAGGTCCTGCGCTACTTTTTTGGCTGTTGGTGGTGGAAATCCTCGTCAATCAAAACCACCTAAGTAATAGAAATCAGCAGAAGACAGCATTGCTGTTTAGAAGAAAATAATCACAATGATTCTAAATTAACTACGCTGATTACATCATTAGTTGAAATACTACTTCCCAATTCTACTTCAACTCTCGTTGTTCCTGCTCCTAGTCCTTCTACTGTGAATAACATTGTCGCCATCATACCCACAACTAACCTTACTAATTCTTCCGTAAACAGATCAGGACCAGCGGTTCATATGACATGCTACAATTGTACCATCAATTGTAACTTTTAAAAATAATAATAAGTACTTCTCAATTTATACTCGGAACATATATTCCGAGAGGCCTTCGGCGAAGATGTTGAAGAGGGTATAAAAATGAATGACTCAATGGAATGTTTAGAAAAGTTATTAGATCAAATGGTTGAGAAATGTTAGGAGTATGGAATAAAACTTGATACCAAAAGGACTAAGTACATGATAGGATCATTAAAAAAAAATAAAAACTCGATACCAAAAGGACTAAATACATGATAGGATCATTAAAAAAAATAAAATGTCGCATTAAGAAAGCTAGAGCAACATTCATTAGACTAAAAACCATCTTCTGTAGTTACGATCTAAGTTTACAGCTTCGCGTCACGGTATTAAGATGTTACGTGACACTGACGGAAGCTCGAAGCTTTTGAAATGTGGACATATAGGAGTATGCTCCGAATCAGCTGGCAGGATAGAATGCGTAATTACGATGTTATGGTGCACATGAGAAAGGAGTGAGAGATTGTGAGATCTGTTAAGACCAGAAAATTATCTTAACTCGCACATGTACACGTAATACGCAATTCTGACACGTATAGTATATTGTTCCTTATCATCCAGGAAAAAATAGAGGGAAAACGAAGCCCTGGAAGAAGAAGCACATTATGGTTGAAAAATTTACGTTAGTGGTTTGGTCAGAAAACCAGTTCACTCTTCCTAGCTGCAGTGAACAAAATTGTCATTGCCAACATGATGGCCACATCAGATAACGGACTCGGCACTATAGGAAGAAGATAAATAATAATAATTGATATACATGTATTGTTGTGAATAATAAGCAAATATTCATTTCAGTTATTTCGGTTAAAAATACACAAAAACGTCTCTTCCATACTCCAAGTGACAACCAATGTAGTTTCGTGTTCTTATTTGTATTTCGTTATCAAAATTTCCTTATTCTCCACGTTGATTAGAAAATTGAACTAAGAGATAAGGAAACAGTTGATCAGTAATACATCCCAGCAGTATAACTTCACTACCCTCATACCATCTTCATACCTCATTTTTATTTGTTACTTGACAAAAATGTGATTTCATTCTGGCTACCTGTCCATAATAATTAGAAGTCTAACTGTAGCATCACTGATACCTTTTGTGTTCATTAAAAAAAAGATTTTCTGTTTCTGAACAGTTAGGCATGATATCCTCCTATATTTTATACCGGAAATTAGTATAAATTAACGAGAATGAAGCAGGTAATCAGTTATTTTACCTAGGCCAAAAATTTCTATATATAAACAATTCAGTGCACCTAATACTCTGAAGAACCAAGCAATTCCATCAAATTTCTCAATAGTTTTTGTTTTTTCTGGGTAAGGTGATGGAAATTGTATATACCGTTATACTTCTTAAGACATTCAATTCATTAATACCACAAAAGTCGCCAAGAACAATATAGAAACTCCCTGGCATTATAAATCTTGTCAATAAGTCAATAAGATTCTTTATAAAGTCGAAAAAAAAACAGAAGGAGTACAAAACTAATACATAGGAATATTTATTATGATAACAACTCTATTTGTTTAGATTCGTAACCTATGTTCTATTTCTTGGAAAATGTGCTGAACAGTAGATTTTCGTAATCGGAATTGATTATACAATACATCATAGGACCATATTGTTCAATTTTATCAAATCGTTTTTATGGCATTTGCTTATTTCTTTTTCTTCACTTAAAATCTTCAAAAGCATATTATATTATAACGATTATTAATAATAATAATTAATAGATGAATTAGTCAAGTAAAAGTATTTTTATTAAGAAGCTATTATATATAATTTTTTTAATTAAGATTTTACTAAATTATTCAACTGGCAGTAGTGACTACCTCATAACTTATTTTGCAAATTATTTGGATTATTCAAGGGTTTCATTGATTAGAAGGGGAAAAACTGATATTTTGGTCATTCCGTGAAACACACTTAAGGGGTTCTTTATTAGGATGTGAAACTAGGCCTAAGGAAGGAATTTACTCAAAGACATCAAAATACTGGTTGTTGTGATTATAAATAAGCTTACGATACAATACAAATTGACTTTAAACAGAAATGAGATCAAGTATTATCTGAAGGAAGGTTAACAGAAAGTTATCAAGGAAAAAGAGGGCTGAAACCCTTATCTATTTCACTTTTTAACTTCACATTGGGGGTAATTACAAGGAAATCGAAAATACAGGTACAAGGTTTTATCTATCACCTGAAGCATCAAGTTTTAGCATATACAGAAGATATTGTATTACTAGCGAGAGCACCGAGAAGTCTTTAATAGATTGGAAAAGGAATAAAAAATATTTGACTTCATGAAGAATGGCGAGAAGACTAAATACATGGAAATGCAACGAGAAAGAAAGAATCGGGTGGAAAACAGATCTTTTTAAACGGAAAACAAGAAATATTATTTTGGAAAAGTAAGTAAGTAAGTACTCCAAAAAATACTGAGATATGTGGAAATGAACAAAGTCTTGAAGAAGAAGAGAAAATGCTGAGCTGTAAGAAATATTTTATCCAAATAGTCAGATCCTGAAGAGTAAAGTGGGTAGAATGAATGCAAACAGAATTGCCAATAGATCACAATTGGAAGGAGAGGGAATTAGAAGAAAGAGAGGCCTGAAGTGCACGGTGACAACATCAACAGTAATTATGTGCAGACACTTAAGAGATTTGTCAAAACAACTACAGTTTTTTGTACTTAGCAGAAGACTCCATGTTACAAATAGATATTGGACAGTACTTATTGATTAATAGAAACTATTGACATTGTTCAATATTTCTGCATAACTTAAATTCATATTCAGATCGTTCCACCCAATATTGGTGCGCTGTCGAAATGCTATCTGAATCTTCCATATTTGCAAAGCTCTTTGAAGTTTATAGATGGAAAAAATATTTGAATAACGATTCCACATCAACATAAGTATCAAGAGAGTTGAAAGAATAATTTCCCTCAAATTTTTTGATAAATAATTATTGAAAATATTGTGTCACAGTTCATTTATTCCAAAATCAATATATCCACTCCTAACTTTCACTATTTAGAAAAATATAATATGGAAAGTTTTGAAGAATATACTACCTCTCAGGAGGACTCGAATAGTTATTCGATTCTTTTCGTGTATATAAAATGGAATATTCTCATAAACATGGAAATAACAAATACATACAGAAACTCAGTGAAGCTAGATAGGGAAAATTCAATTTCTTTTTACCCTTAGCGAATATATTAGTGAATGTTCGTATATAACTATATTTCTTATAACGTAGAAAAGTCACCACTGTCCGTTGAAAATATTAAATACCTTCGAATTATCTTTATTTCTTTCTTTAAACTTTTTTTCTTGTATATAGGGTGTTCCGGGACTTGATTCAAAAAATTGGGGAGTGAGTAGATTACGTGAGAATAATGCTGTGGGCACATTTCACTTCCATACACTACCGAACTCTACGGAGGATATTTCTTAAACTTTATTCTATCGATCATTTCGTTCCTGGTGTTTAACAGTATCACATATAAGAAGATCTTAAGATATCCACTAAAAAATAAATCCCTTATATTTAATTCAGGGGTACGTAGTGGCCATACAAAAAGTACGTAAGAAATAACTTCTGACAAACTCCGAAAGTGTGTAGAAGTGCAAGGTGTCCACCTCGAACATTTATTATATTTTCTTTTTGTTTTTATTTGATAAGTAGGCTACTCAACTATTAATTATTAATACCTTCTGTGAGTATTTTTATTGAATAATTACAGTGTATGATCATTTTCTTCAGAATGTTTCTCTAATGCGAACGGTTTCCTTGGATCTTAAAAAAGTACCTTTTTGTTAAAAAATATTTTGAATAAAAAATTCAGATTGTACAGGTTGTTGTTGTAAAAGTTACGGATTGTTAATCATTGGGCATGATGCGCTCCTTGCCTTCAGATAGTACTGTATAATTATTACACACCACATTGACATACGAAATCATCTATTGAAAATTCGTAATGTTCGAATGTATAATTTGGTAAGTATACTTAAATATAAGTTCTGATTTCGCAATTATGAAGGCCTATAACTCAGAAACGATGGATCCCTCAAGAAATTTTTTTATGTCAATCACGACACTACATGTAATCCCAGTCATGTGAGCTATGAGAAATAAAGAAGAATAAGAATAAAATGACTGACAAGACCATTCATGTCACTTATATAAAAGTCTAACACTATTGTTTTTTTTTTGTAGATTACCTAATTTTTCAGATTTTGGAACAAAACTACGAAAATAGGACGATCAGTATTCAACGCCTCATGCTTTTGAAACAATGACATTAGTGGGTCTGAAATCGACGTCGGCTTTATATTTTTAAATAATAGGGCACGCCGTAACATAAATTTTGCAATTTGGTGCATGTCTCTTTCACTCATAATAGCGTTGACATAAATTTTTGAGAGTATATTATTTTTACTATGCTATAAATATTGTAATGTACCAAAATGTGCAAGACCACTAATACTGCACCAAATAAGGTATTTTCAAGTAGGTATCCCCAGGGAAGAAAAATTACGAAAAAAATAGTGTGATGCAATGGAAAAGCAAAATGAAAACTGTTTGATCAAGTACAAGATATCGGTTTTGTTGTCAATATCATTTCGAAGTAAATAGGTACTTCCATTTTCTGACTATATCATAATCAAAATATAAAACTTGGGGTAATGTGACGTATTCTTGTAACAATATGTAGTAGATTCAAGGTGTTATTCGTGATATGATCCTTTTGTTTTCTTTTTTGCATTAGCGTGGCGTCTAGACGGAATCTAACCTGCATATTGTTAAAGAGAAAAAGGGGTACCACCGGTTTTTCAGAAATGGCAATCTAATAATTTTTGGAATACGCAAATTTGTATCACAAAATTGAAAGGATCGGTGCACATAGAATCTTCTTGTTTTTGTCCCATGAATAGGTCAATCTATCGATTTGTCTGTTCATTGGTATCGCGGATTTTAACTGTCATAAAATCGTTATTTGTGGTAAAATAACTAGCCATTGTAAAGGAATCTATTTAAGAGGAGTTGTCTGAAGAACCACGAAAAAACTCTTGCTCCATTTTTGTCAACAAATCAAGTCTTTATAATCGAAATAGCACTATAGCCATTGAAATTTTGTCCAACAGGTCGGCCACCTTCATACCCATCACTGATGACGTAGTACCTATTTGGAACAGATCTTGGGCGGTATAAAATAAATCCAAACTTTCAAACCTTCTAAGTTTGTTAATGCTAATCCTATCGTCTAAATAAACACCATTATTCTTGTAAAATTGAGTTCTATTTATTTTCGTCCAAGAAAAATATATATTTTATATATATTCTTATATCGAGATTTTCCTTGTTCTGATTAACTACAAGAGATTTTTTTGGATATTTTTACTTTTCTATCAATGCCTACATATATATACATATATATACTTTTCTTAATACTGATTCAAAAGTTTTTTTGAAATACCTAACATCATATAAAAGGCCTTATGAGAAGATTTCAATATCACACCAATTCTTAATAATTTCTATTTAAATATTAGCTCTTTTTCTTCTTTACTTTTCTACCTGAACATTTAAAATTTGATTAATACATTACTATTTTCTAGATTTCGCTCATTTGAAGAAAGAAGGACTTGTCTTAGAGAGTAAATTGCTATCTACCTTCCTGCGTACTGCGAAAGCCACTGGAATATCAGTAAATGTAAAACAGTTCGACGACGCGACGTCGGGACGTCAGTCTTTAGGAAGGACTAAAGCCGTAATATCAAGTGATATTATAGTACAGGTTTCATGATCAATATGGTCAATAGAATAATCTGAATTATGAACGTATCATTTTTAAATGAAATATTTTTTTCTTGTAAATAAGATTATGTGATCCGTAATTATTATAGAAAAAATAAACAAGGAAGATGAAAAAAATTCACGTAACATTTCTGTGGAAGATAAATTTATTGTTGAAAAATCTTGGACATTTATGAAATTCTAATTTTATTAACAGCACAAAAACAACAGGTTTTCTTACACCGTTTCACGTGTCTTCTATATTCGGAGTACATAGTCTCTCTAATTGAAAACCAACAGTATCAACATTTCAACCGTGACGTTCATGGTACACGGTATTAAGATTCCACTGTTTCAGTCTTGAACTCAATACTTCAGCTTCTTCTTTGTGTAAATCCAAATTTCTCATGGGCTCCTTCAGCTCCAATTGGTTAATCAAATGTGGTGCTTGACGACTGACAGGCTCTATAAATTCTATTTTCTTTATAGTTTACCGTATGATTCGATTTCCTCGAAAAGCTTTTGATATTGGTCATGCAATAAAATAAACGCTTATGTGATTGGTTACGAATATCCAGGCTGAAATAAAACTGTAGATTTATACATACTACAGATATAAGAAACGTATCTGAAAAAATCCGAGATCTTCGCAGCGTTTAACTATTGTTTAGGGTTGGTTTAACAGAGCTATCTGTCTTAACTTGATACTTGCAGGACAGCAATTATAAAAATACTGCCACAAATTCATCTACTATTTTGTTATTGTTGCCTCTTCAATGCGATAGTATTTCAATTTAATAAATCAGAGCATGAAATCGACAAATTAATTTGGAACCATATTTCTCAACATTTGCTTTATGTATATTTCTCAGTTAAATCTCTCACTAAGAACACAATTCACGTTGATTAGTTCAAACGTACTTCGCTTATGTGTGAATTCAGATGTATGTATTAGAAGCAATAAAAACCCCACATACAATATTTTCTCTAAACGTTGAAAGTAATTTAAAATATAAACCCATAGTTTTCAGATAAACTGAGAATCGTGTATACACACGCCTAGAACGGATTGAAAATAAAGGGAACTGGTAAGAAACATCACATCAAAAGCTTAAATAAATACATTTTCGAAAGTATAGAATCCTGCACTTTAGAGTGATTGACTCTGAGCTCGGCATATCTCACTTTTCCACTTGCGACTGGCATTTAGAGAATCTCTTGGGTGTTCAACTGCCGTTACGGGAAAATAGAAATGTCTACATTCTTATTTGATGTTTGCCGTTGCTTTCCCGCCATTTCTACATGCCTGGGTTGGGTTGTTTGTGTGCACTTTTTCATTTCTTCGGTTTTCTTTTCTTGTCATGAGCCTAGTTTACAATAGGGAACAAATGGATGACTTCACAATTGTTTACAGAAGTGAAAATCGTGAATTATCTTCAACAGCGTTACATTATTACAAAAAATACTTACATGGTTAGATAAGTATTGATTTATTCGGTGAAATATCAGTATAGGGAATACGAACGTAGTCATACAAATAAAATTGAAAATGAATGATTAAAAGGTCTCACTAATTTCTAGTAAATGATAAGATCCTAACTCGATGGAAGTGTTATGTTGATATATACTTCAGTCGACGTGATTTTCCATGAGTTACAAATGATCTAGATATGATATCAAGAGAAAAACAAAATACGAGAGCTATTAAGTCGGGAAATGAATTTTTTATTTAACAGCAAGTGGAAGGCAAAAACTTATCTAGATTTGAACAATCCACTAAAATTTTACTTTTTTATATAGTCACCAAACAAATTGAGCACTTATCACAGCGGTGGATAAGATTTCATATTAGTCCACCAAATCTGCGATCTCAGCTACAAGTGACGTAGATCACATCATTTTTCTGGGTCTTGTTCATAGTATCTGTATCAAAATACGTTGGGTTTTCCGCTTTCTTCTTGGAATCTTTGTTCCTTCAAAATAAAAACAGTTTTTTTAATCGGAAAGATTTGTGAAAAAACTCAAAGGTTTGAAGACATTTATTCTATCCTGTACGTCATCATGTTATATTTAAACTCTTACCCCACTTTTTGTATACCTATATTATGTGAAAATCGCCAATTTTCATCATTTATCAACTCATTGTATACTTCGAAGAGGTGTCAAAGAAATTGTAAGGTTATTGTAACTTTCTAAATGATTAAATATTGGTGGTGAAACATTTAGGGATGAAATAGCCAGCCAAATACCAGAATAGCATATCCGGCATTGTTTGCTTTTTGAGTTTCGCAAAAGTAGTAACGCTTAAAAATATTTGCGATCTTCATGCGAGAGAATAACACCTTCGTAAATGCTAAGACGGTTCTCTAAATTCAGATTAGGTTGTTATGATTCCTCTGACTTCTCCCACAAATCTTGATCAATGATATGAGAGAATTTGCAGCAGAGTGGAAAACCAAGCAGAGCAGGTGTTTCGTTACACCGTAATCTGTCTGAAGAGAACAGAGTCAAACAATCCATCACGTGCAACGTATTATATAAAAAATGAGTCTCCTATGATAATCTAGAATGTATGAGTCAGTCGCTTTCCACAAATGAATCCCCACGAAGTACGACGAAGCCAAGTTCTTCCTAACCAAAAAGTCCCTTTTCAGTTTTTGGTGAAGTATATGCTCAATTATTTCTTTTTATAGACAAAAGCTTTTTCAAACTGTTGAAATAGACGCGAAATTGCAGACCTAATTTTTTTGGTGACAAAATATTTTAACATATAAATGATGCGCCTAACGTCATTCTGAGATATTCTACTTAAAAACACATATATGCACGCATGTTGTTGATAACGAAGGATTGAAATTAACAATTATCCTCTCCAATTAAATTTGACAAAGAATTATTACTCTCTAGTCGTTCTCTGTATTCTAATTTTGGCATGAACAACGACAAAATAATTTTTTTAGCAACTATCGTTGAAAAGAGAATATTATTCAGCTTGATCAATTTTTTTGAAATAAGGTTATATCTTCTTATTTCATTTATTTCAAGTTATTTTCTAATTGTAGTTGAATAATTTGAAAAGTTGTATGTGTATCCTTCTATATTTCTCCATTCCTCTGAGACGATTTCTTCCGACAAATGTTTGGGTTTCCTGTTTGATCTGATGTGCTTTGCAAAACTGTATAGTTTCCAAAATCATTTATTCCTATATTGCAGCTATAGTAGTGTGACCAGATTTTGTTCGATATCTTTTACATCAAATTTCATTATTAATTTCTCATTAATCACCATAATTTATTTTTACTTTCTCTTCTTACTTAGGTCCATTTTAACCGTAATTATAAAATGGTACTATTAATCATAGCAATCACCCAAATGAATCCTTACTATTTTTCACTATAGTAACTTCGGTCTTTGAAGGGAATGAATTCGTCATGAAGTTCAAGGAACGAAATTAAGAATCAAATGAAGTTACAAGAATATTTCCGTAAAAATAATTTTCGATTGAATTTGTGAAAAAATTAAAATACATATGTGTTCTCAGGATTGGAAGTATATTTGATATCAGTACCATACTTTTCAAAATTGACTGTCCAATATTGCATATTCAACACGTGGATCCTTTTTTGCCGACATTAAATGGGACAATAAATAGTAGCAATTTTTTGATATTGTCTTAAAGATTTAAAATAACTAGAAATATCTAACAATAAAACCCAGACGATCATAAGAACAAGAATCAAGGCACGAGGAAACGAAATAAGAGAAAAAACCGCAAACTCAAGAAAACTATTTAACGCGATGGAAACGTCTTTTCTAGTGAACATTGGAATACCCAAGGACATAAGAGTGGAAATAAATACAAGAATAGTTACATCACTTTCGGTTATGAAACAAGGACCCGATCAAAAGACACAAAAAAAATAGGAATAGAATAGAAAACAGATTAACAACGAAACATTCAGGAAAAGTTCAAATACAAAACTTTCAGAGTAATATAGAGAAAAAGTATCAATTTAACTGAAAAAAATCAGCTGAACCTATTTTTCCATCAAATTGAATTTTTCATTTCCAATATATAATAATGAAAATTAAAAAAAAAACATCCTTCGAAAAAACTTTTTAATGTAAGTCTTCATGTTGTTCGTTGAAAATCAGTTTATTTATCGGTTTATTTTTTTAATTGAAATCTTTGTAAGTAGCTCGGTAAATCTCAAATGTTATAGATTGTTTCCTCGTTAGTAAATTTTTTCCATATTTTGGTAATGAAAGCATATCTAATAACTGCTGAGGATCATTATGGTTATTTTCCTAGTTACGAGCAAGTACACTTTACCAAGAATGACTTGGAACCATTAAAATGAAAGAACCGTCTCAATAGTACACCAGCTGCCCTGGTGTGATCTAGTAGAAACAAGAAAATATATAGCGGAAAACATGTTTCAAAAGTATTCAAGGGATGTAAAGACCTGTGTACTGGCAATAATAAACACTATGGAAGATGAGATTGAAGTAATGAGAATAATATGAGGATGAAAGAATGGCTTATAGGAAGGGAATCACGTGAAGTGACATCACTTTTGTTTAAAAATTAACCCTCATAGACGCGATGGAATTAAAAATTTAGAGAACTGTTAAAGTTCACTCAAAATAAAATACTCAAACGTTAATTATAATCAGAGTTGCGATACAAATAAGAGTTAAATTTGAAGATACATATAATTTTTCTACTGGGTAATAGTTACTACAGATGTTCACTTCCACAATTTGAAATTTTATTCCAGAAAAGTATGGTGCCATTTGTGAAGTGTCGAAATCATCGAACATTTTCCAACGTTTATTTTCGAAAATATATAATTATAAGAAGTAAACAAAATAAATATTTGGAAGGACACCGTTAAAACCGAGTTGATAATATTCGTAGTTGTCACTTGATACCATAGTCGCTACCCCCATAAGCATTGCTTTCATTACAATAATTCCATTGAACAGAATAGTACGAAGTGAGAGCATCTGTTAAATCACGTGGAATTTTTGGTACCACTACTGCTAAGCTGGCATCACATGTTCGTCAGTGTCAAAAATATTCGTTTTCCAAGTCAAAAATATTTTTTCAGACGTTCTCCACAAGTGAATAGAGAGTAGGAGCTTAGGAAGTCAATGAAACAACCACAATTGCTGTTGGGAACATATTTTCAAAAAACTTCCTCCACACAGGGGCAATGATTACTTTAATTAGAAAAGACACAATCGCAGAATACTCATGGCTGTCGTGGTCGAAAAATAATGATCCAGTTTTAAGGAGTGCAACTAAGATAACAGTATTTTGCAAAACAACGAATCTTTTGAAAAGTTATTAAGCAATCCACAATCTATTTTATTTATTGGATATTTGCGACATAATGCATTTCAAATGAATACTCACCTTATGAGGCCTTATTCTAGCAAAGAATATATATTTGAATAAATTTACAAGAGTTTAATCACCTTTCCAATAAAGCAAGTAGATTTCCTGAAATTTTATTGGGATTTTAACTGCTATCAAACGGTAGATACAGTTACCGTAAATGGAATTATTTATGAACCAGTTGCCTCACACAATTGGCTAATGGAAACTTTGAACTCCATTCCTCAAATAAGCTATAATTTTTACTCCATAAACCATTTATAAACTTCATATTAATTTGAAATACGAAAACGACATATCAAATATCATTTTGTTGTGTTTAGATTTATTCCAATTGAATTAATTTGCCCAGACAGGTATAAGTCGGTCGAAGGTGAAGCGATTTATACGAAGTAGAAGAGGCTGAAGAGTTTATTTATTTTGCACAACCACTCTACATTACCAAATCTAAGTCCAACCTATCACAAAATTCACTATACTGATATTTTTGTCACGAGTTTATTCACTCTATCGTTCCCTATGCTTATTTATAGCACACTTAAATAACAAAATAATATACACTAATATCTCTCAAATAATGTTTACTTTGCTCATGAAAGAAAAATCTGATTTGAAATCAAACATTTGTTAAAAATGAAACGTGAAAAAATTCGATCAAAAGCGTATGGAAAATGCTGTGAATGTAGATTTATAAAGTAATCCTTCAGAGTTAACCATCTTTCTTGTAACACAGTATCAGCATTGTTCTTGTACGAATTAATCCGCACCTGATCAAGCTATGCTGAAACCCGATCAAAACGATTAAACTTTATTTCCTTTCCACTTAAAAGAGACGAAGATGGAGACATAAGTAATCTCATAAAGCTTCCAAATAATTTCTAGATAATCCAGGGACAAGTGGAGTTTTCCCAGTTAATGTTTCCAACAACCACCTGATCGCCATCTGGTGGGATTATGATAAAGTGAAATGGGTTATTATGAATAAAGGAACGAGATATTTTGGCACTTACAAATTGTAACAAAACTCAATATCAAAAACTTTTCAATTTAATATAGACATATATTATGAATTTCAGAAACTGGGCTTGGAAAAAGTTATTTGAAAGAAGAATATATTGAAGGTGATTTCAAATCGAAAGTTTGGGCATATGACAGCTATAATATTTAGAACTCAGTTACTTGTTTCCGCATATATTTTGGAACAATGGAAGAAAAAGTACTTATGGACTTCTTATGTGTTTGGGCATTGTTTTCTAACAATAAAAAAATAGTGGCAAATACTTGGTTTCAAGAGATTATGATACTCATACTCTGAAACGTAATTAATGGAAATTCTTTAAAACTTTTGGCAATTTTTTGAAACCTAAACAAAAGTCTCAACTCTCTTAATACAACAAGTACTGATTACTGGTGGAAAAGCTACTTCCAGAATTTTCTGTTCTTCTCTTATTAGTAACTTGAAAAATATTGAATTTGATTGATGCAGGTTCTCCTCTCACATATTTCTCCAATTACAGAAAAATTAGTTCCTACCCATCATATTAATATTTGAAAAATCTTTACAGTAAGGTGTCTATTTGTTGTAAATACTATATACTAAAGGTATATCAGTGGTACCTCAATGTACCATCTTATGAATTCTCAATGTAAGTTAATGGTATGAGAGTATATCATCTTATAAAGACAAGAAATGATACCGGATACTTACAACAAAACCTAAAAAGCTTTTTGGAAGCGACAGCTTCTAACAGAAACTTAGATTATTGATAATACTATTAATTGTATTATATTTGATGAAAAGAAATAAAAACACTTCTTATTTGAAAGAGGTACAGTGTTCTCCATTTTTTGACAGAATTTTAGTTTTATTTCCATAGAAAAAGCAAATCATTGAAGATATAGACTGATATATAAGAGGTTCTTACATTCTCTACAGCCTAAAAGATATTCGTCTTAGTTCTCCACTTTCGATTTCAGTCAAACTGAATACCTGGATATGAGTGCCTGCTGTGTCGGTGTCTTCAGAAATTATATTTTCTCGTATCACACAGTCTTCTTCAAATCAACAGTTTTCGTTTTCAATTTTCTTAAAATATTCATTTAATTGACAGTATTTCATAAGAAGCTATGTGGGAATGGGTATGTTGCTCTAGATTGGGTTGTTGTATTTACTAGACCTCTCACGATCGTGGATAAGCTTTGTTTTTCATTTGTCCATAAACAGAAAGGTTCTGGTCCGGTGAAGGGAGTCTAGGTCTTCTTTTCCGCTTCTTCGTTCCACTTGACATCTCTGGCTGGCACCGAGATTAAAAAAAACTTTATTTTTCTTTGCCTAGTTCGTCATGTGTTCCTATACATTTCATGAATACCCTCGACTTCGGAATTGACCTACATATACTCGTACCTGTCCTCGTTCAATTTACGGGTTTGGAAGCATCTAAACATCTAACGCTGTGGTATGATTTCTGACTTAGTGAATAATTTTTATTGTCGCTGAAGAATACAGAAAAGTCGTTTCTCCTTTCTGTAAATCGTCTATTGGGAAAACTAGATGAGAAGTTTTTGCCCCGCAGGCCTTCCGTTTTCTTTTTTTGTCCCTCAACAATACTGAAGAATTAATAAATTTTTCTAAAAATCTTGTATTAGCATGTCAATCTACTATTCAGGATTAAGGCTTAAAAGAACTTCTAATGCTGCTGTAGTCTCTATAACGAAGACGCTTTGATCAGATGACGCTTTGTAAACTGTTGCTAGAGTTTTACCTTACATAATAACTCCATGTTATTATTGGCATACCATAATGTTTGCTATTTTTTAACAGATCATGATATGAGATACTTTAAATCAGGAACATATCAAAATGGAAACGTTGACAAAATTTGACCCTCGTATTTGAGGATAATAAGCATCCTTTCCAGTTAGTGGCACGTTTTCTTACAGTGGAACAAAAGCGAACTGATGGTATAGGACTTTGTTTGATGATGATTGAGCTCAGCAAAAAGGATGTTTTGCATCGAAATGTCACAATGGATGAAACTTAATGAAGAATAAAAATTTTGTAAAGCTTTCCTCTACTAATTTACAACATCTTGTCAGCAATTGATGAAAAAGAGAGTCAAATTCAACAACTTCAACTTCAAATGGCTATCGCAACTACCGTAATCTCCAAATATGGTTTCTACCGATTCCTGGCGATAGATTGGTTTGAGAAACGTTCTATTCTTTGTTTATTGATAAATAGATTATTTGTTTTCATTAATAAGATGAATCTTAACTTTGGATTTTAGTCCAATATCTATAATTTTCATGATTTGTACCTTCTATATTTCCTTCTAAGCTATTCGCAATCTGAATATTCAGATAACTCCCATATGAGATTTCAATAGAAAAAACAGATTGGAGGTGATGGTGGATTATGCAAAGGTTATTGCTAAGAACGGCAAATACCTAGAATAACCAGTAGTGCCCAGAGCGAGGCTTAATGGATAACAAGCACTAATGTTAGAAAACTGTTGAGAATGTTTAAAATGGGATAAGAACAGAAATAAACAAATTAGGCTATTATAATTTATCATTTTGCATGGAATGAGCCTTAATATTTATTAAGTTTGCTTGATATTATGAACTCAAAAATCACGGGAAATTCGATATAATTTGAGTTAAGCTTCAACTATTCCCTATACTTGCTCGTAAGAAAAATGAGCATGCGAATTATATATCTCCTGACAATGTGTTGAATAATAACCCAAAGGTAAAATAAAACCGAAGAGTTGATACGCTAGCGACTTTGGTATTACTGTAAACATCCAATGGACTGAGACCCGGTTACCAATAAACGATAAATCCATCGTAAATAACCCATATAAGTGTACCTATATAGACTATATAGCTTGGTAGGCTGATGCCGTAACATATTTCATGGAATATAAGTAATAAATATTAGAGTCGCCTTCACGTGTGTAATGCGCTCGTTTTATACGGTTCCTGGGGGACAGCAAGGAGTAGCAGGGTGTGTAAGAACTAGCGGGTATTACATTTATGTTTATTACTGTCAAGTTAAGGCCACATCGCGCTCGGGTGTGACATACATCAAACTAGGAGATACGGTTAATAATTACGTAATATAGAAAAATCACAGAAATCACCACTGTGATAATATCTTGAACAAATATTAGGTTTCTAAATCAGAAATTCATATATATATATATATATATATATATATATATATATATATATATATATATATATATATATATATATATATATATATATATGTGAAGTGAACAGTCTTCGCCAGCTATATTATGAGCGATTTCTTACAAGGAACGTGGGCCTAACTTTAATGTAAACAATGAAACAATATATATTGCCCAAAATGATCAATACATTAATAATAACACTGATTTAAATAGCCTTAGTGTAATTAACTAACCTCACTTAACGTATAAATTTTAACTTCACCTATAACGACCTAACCCGTAAAATTTATTGTGATTTATATTCTAATTAATAAATATTCAGCTACATTCATAACGACCTAGCCTATTGAAATTTAATGTTATCCATAAATTAACCAATCAATATTGATATCATTCACTACAACTTATCCTTATCTAACCTCTGAAAATTCAAAGTCATTTATAATCTAAAAATTGATAAAAATGCCTATAGTAACCAGAATCACTATTTCTATCAATATCAATTTGAGTATTGAATTTTGAAACCTATGTATTTTAAAATTTTATATAAGAATATGATTTAAAATCACAGGAAATCTTAATTAATTATTGTAAGTAGAAATTTTATTTTTATTCATATTTCTTATATTGTATTTAATCATAATTTCAGCCCCAGACGATGAAAGCTCGGAAAATATATTAAGTTAGATAAAAATTGACGGTTTTGCATAAAACTTCGACCTATGTAGAAATTCCCTCTCATGAAATTCTTAATTAGTATAAACGGTTTTTGCTCATTCCTATTTCTCCGAATTCTTACCTAGTGATTTACAATTGTTTCCAAAACTAGGTAGCAGCGCAATGCTTTTGTGACAGCGAGAAAATGAAAGAACTTGACATAGTGGATGAGATCGTAATTTAAAGATTCATTCAAGAAGGAGTCTTCTGTCAACCGCTATGTCAAATGCAGTTGCTGACTATATGGGAACGTAAAATGCTCTGATGTGGAAAACACATTTTTGCCCGTACGCCCGTTTTTCCAAATCATAACTCACTCAATGAGTAGCCCTCGCTTACATTCATAAATATTTTGTTCAGCACTAATAAACAAATTCCTCATTTTTCACCTTTCTCCATATATCTTCTACTGGACATAACAAAAACTTCCATCTTATGATAATTTGTTACCAGTTTAGTGTACTTACTCCTATGATTGGAATGGCATACTTCTTGCATTGTTCTAAACTGGTTTTCAAAAATACTGATTAGCTTCATCCATGTGTGTTACTCACGAGTTGTGTATATAACCTATGTTGTATTTCATTTAGAATACATACATTTTCTTTTAGTAACGTCTAAAATATACCAACCTCCTCTATCGCTGTAATGCTCCATATGAACCTTCCTTTGTTTGAAATAATCTTCTAGATCAGCTACTCCGGGACAGGTATTTGCTCCTAAATAGCTTCAAATGGCTCAAGCCTTGTAGAATTCAATGAAGATGTCATATGATGAAACATTTATGAATTACATGCCACAAGATCTATAAATTGAGGTGGATCGTCTAACAATGGAGTACTTAAATATGCAAGACACGTGTTGACAGATAATGTCTATTGTTTTAATAATCGCTTGCATATTCAACTGACGTCATCTGGTACATACCTTTCAGTTGTGGTTGTGAAATTCCACAGAAATTCGTTGCACTGTTGTTAAAATTAACAACAACAACCGAAAAACAACTTTAATGAAAAGGCTATACTGATTGTTTAACAGTAGCGAGAAGCACTGTATTAACGGAAAATTTCACAAGAACTGGTGTCGATTGTTTCATTTTTCCAATGCCTCTTACGATAAAGCAAATTCTGTTCTGCTATTTTATCATGCTATCAAGCTATGAACCTACAAGTTTGTTTTGATTTGTATCGCTAAATAAATATCATTTCCAACATTTTTATCCAATTTCTAAATTTCAAATTTTCACTTTGTTCATCATCATTCTAGTTTCTATATAAAGGGTGAGTCTTGAGGAAGTTTACATACTTTTGCCCCTCTTCTTCATCCATTCACAGGGGAATTTGTGAAGTTGACCATAAACTTTAATTTTTTATTGTGCTCATTTGATTAATTAAATGTTTTCATGTTGCAGTACTACAATCAAGTATTAGCTTAACTTATAAATTCCAGGACCGTTTTGGAAAAAAAAGTTTAGGTATTTGTATTGAATATTGCATTCTATATAATATTTTTTTAAAGCAAGTAGTGAGAGATAAAATAGAATAATCATAATGAAATATAACATAATAAGGTATTGATGAGAACAAATTTTACATATACAGTTGTGATATACATAATAATCAAATCTCGGGACCGTATGTAGAACTCTAAAGGATTTCTCTGCGGTATATATGTTTTTGCTCTCCATTAGTCACCCTGTATATTCTGTATGTAATATAACCCCACAAAATAAGTAAGGGCTGAGAATTTAATACCCCAATACGAAAGAAAGAAAAAAGAGGACATGAAATTCAATTTGCTACTGTTTTATGTACATTTCCTTTGCAGTAAGTGGATGTTATTGTGAACAACCAGAATTCGCTTATATTAAACCTGTTTTCTTTGGATTGGAGAAAATAGCAAGGAGTAGAAGTATTACATTTCCTGGAAATACAGATTACTAGTGAAAGTGAACAAACAACTGAAGATGCGTCGGAAAATTATCTTCTTTGGTAGACCAATAAAAGAGAGTATAGTGTTTTGTAATGGAGTCGTTTGAAAATAATAATTTCAACATGTGGATAAAACTAAAATTTTTAATTATAGTGTTACCGTATGTCACTATTCTTTTTCCATTACCTAATAATTTATTTTTCTATACCATGTGAGCAAATCCAAAATAGGCTCCTTTCGAACTAATACAATTGTGCCTACACTTAATTTTTAATACACTTGTTGTAAGCTCCGGCTAGAGAAGCGTTGAGTACCTTAAATAAATTACTTTTTAGAGCTTCAATAGACTCATAGTGTATATTTTTAAGTACTGAAAAAAGAAAAAGTCATGGGCCGCGATTGCGGTGACTGAATGATGACTCTCGTTTCTGGTTTGTTCAAAGAATCTGTCACTCTAATGCTGGAATTTTAAAGTGCATTCTTGTCACCTCAAAATGACAAGGTAGTCTTTCTTATTAAAGGTTTGATCACACCAAAGTAATCAGAAAAAACTATGAGGATCACGTTGATTTTTGATCGCTTTACCGTGATTCTTTTGGTTTTAGCTTATTTTTAAAGCGCCAGTCACAATTTGGCTGTTGGAGTCACAAACCCACGTCTTGTCTCATAAAATTACAAGTTTGATGAATATGGTTTCCTCAACTATGTTTTAAACATCTCTACTTTACGTTGTTTTTTCAAAAGATTCAAGCCTAGTGGGAATCGAGAAAAAAATAACCTAAATATTATATTGTCGAATGCCGAAAAACAATTATTTCATCAGCGTTCTTTGACGTTTCCGATGATAACAAAGGTGGATAGGCGACTCGCATTACACAAGTTTACGACGACTTCACGTCCTTTACTGAACACTCTGTGCCACTCATATATTTGCATTCGCGATTAAGTAAACTTTTTAAAACACTTACTAAAGCATTTTCAACTATTATGTAGCCTTAGTTTCATAGGAAACAATAAATTTTGAACAAACTTGTTGCTCAACATTTTTGTCATAGTAAATATCGCAAGACAAACTCTTATTACAATCTTGATAAAACTGTTGACAAACACATTCTAGCTCATCATCAAACTAAAAAAAAAGTGTTACCAATTTGAAAAACAAATGTTATCGAATCGATAAATTTTAGTACGGTCCTTCATGTCGTTTGTTACTGAACTTTTCTATTTCATTATGTGCTGTAAGCTACAATTTTTGTTTCAATTAGAGGAGGCCTAACATCTGGGATCATATTATGATATTCATCCACTATAGCAACATATTTTTATTTATGAGGCGCTCCCAGTAATAAGTCTAAGGAATAGAGAATATTAGCAAAGTTAGAGGTTTGAATCAATTGATATCCCTACTCACTCTTTCTACGAAATAACCTTCCTCTAAAACTCGGGCAGAGGTGATATTTTGTTTACTTTTTGGGCTATAACTGCTCCATTAAAAGATAGAAAGCTTCAATGTTTCTTCATGGTCAGAATATTTATTTTATAAATTGGTGATGAATTTTGAAGGGTAGTTTTGTGTATGAGTTAGAGAAAATGTGGATTTTTTAGTAAGAGGTATAATTTACTTACTGGTCTTTTCACTAAAATCTGAGAAAAAGTCAAAAGTGATGGGTTATTAAAATTTGAACTTTTGTTGGCAAATAGTAAACATATTTATCGCTCCGTACCATCAGTTAATCTCTTTATCCTCTGTTTATTCTAAACCACCTCACATTGACTCACACATTTTCATAGTAGAATTTTTAGAAATTATCTTCCTCAATAACTGAGTCCAACACGAATAATATTCAATCATAGCAGAACGAATAGGATTCGATGTATAAATTTTATGGATCTGCTGACAGTGACTGGAGATGGAAATGCTATATGTACATGCTAAAGGAGGATAATGCTGAAATTATGTTGACTTACATACACTTTCCGTTTAATCCCTAGTAATCAACGTCAGATAGAAACAATGTATTTGACGTCTATTATAACCTTTTAGTATGCATTACAGTCAGTCCATATATTTTGAAACATGAATAGTAAATTGTTTCCGTCGTTGATCATTGTTTCTCAATAGGTAGCATAACAAATTTTTTCTATGAAATTTATTGTCTGTGATTTAACAAAATATAAATTTCTTAATGCGCCCGATTGTTCATTGATAACATACATATACAAACTCATCCTATGAAAATTTAAAAACTTTTAAGCTCGGAGTAACATTTATAATTTTAATAGGAGTAGTTGTTAGCCTAGAATGTTAAAGGGAGATACAAATAATTTTATTCAGACTAAATAAATAAAATATGAATCTTTCAATTATTTCATAACTTCCAAATACAAAAAAAATTATTTTATCCGTAATACTGTTAAATAATAATTTTTTGTAAATAAATCAAGAATAGGAGGTACAATGTACGGATATGGCAAACCCATAAAAAGTATCTACGTATAAGGTTTTCCACTTCAAATTCCATAAAACTCTCACTAGACTACTGAGTACAAAAAACTGTGATTATGTTAATAAAAGGAAAATTACTGTAAAATCGGCAATGTAATTTTATAGCATATTTATATTTTATCAACAGATGTAGCCAAACCTCGTCCAATATCGTAAAACAAGAGAAAAATAATAAAACTGATAACCTATACAAAACACTATAACATTTTATGTTATAATATAATGTCACACAAACATGATTCCAACAAATATGAACGTATAAAGTGAAAAAAATCTGAGAGGATATAATACACCTGGGGTTGTATATATTTCAGCAAACAAAGCCCATAAAATATTTTTAATGATACGGTAATGGTTTTGTTTCTAACAGTCATCGAATGAAATAAAATTTATTGTTAGTTATTAATAAAGTTATTTTTCTGCAATTTTATAATTTTCTTTGTTGAACTATCCATCATTTAGAAAAATATTTTTTTGAAAAAAGGATGTAATTTCCGATAAAAACAACTTTTTTGTTTTGTAATATAGATTTTAAAGTTCATTGGAATAAAATGTGATAAAACAAATATAAAGGATAGTTTTGTTTTCATTCCCTTTTTCAATCATAAATTTGTATAAATTGAATTGCAATTGTATAAATGAAATAATGTCTAACTCATCCCGATGTATTAGAATCACACTATAGTAAAGGCCATAAAAGCCCGAAAGAAAATGTCCGACAGTGACTTTTTCCTACGTGATTGATATTTATTGAGAATAATTAAATGACACTGTATCTTTTGCAACGTAAACATGGTTTTTGAAATATAAACTGGTATACTGAGGTATGCTAAAAAGAGAGATGATTGTCATCCTTAAAATTTTTGACGATCTATAGAATAAGGATACTCCACAACCTATGTTTTCCTACATATACTTGGAATGATATAATGCTTACGAGGGCTGCTACTAAGTATTAAGATATGCCATCACTGATGCGAATATATCAAATGTGACATATCCCATGAAAAGGTTTGACATTTACGTGCATACAACGGGTTGTCATACTAGTGCTATTTAAGTTTTTCACAGATACTTGAAAAATTCATTTTGTACAAAAAATGTGATTAAAACAGCTACGACTTTTGGTAATCAAGCACCATTTCGAACCATCATTTTTCGCTGGTTTTCCGAATTCAATCGTGGTCGCATTTCGCTGCAGGATGAATTTCGTGAAGGTCGTCCAAAATCTTTTGATATGCCATGAAACTAATATTGCAAGATCGTCATGTGACATACCGTGAGATACTTGGCATAGTTGGGCATTAGTTCCTTCCGCATACATTCAATATTGTATGAACATTTGGCTGTTAAGAAGAATTGTTCGCTTTGGTTAACGCATAATTTGGCAATCGCTCAACAAAAACTCGTGTCGATTGGTGAAAAGAAATACTGAAAAAATTAAATCGCGGTGCTTAAAATGCGTTTAAAAGATCGCGAAGAATCATTGATATATGCATATGAAACCAAAACAACAATCTACTGTATGGGTTTGTCAAGGAGAACCCAACCCAACAAGAATATTTCGTGCACGAAGAACTTTGAAGCAAATGGTAGCCTGTTTTTTAAGTATAACTTGATAAATCGTCGCCGTCCTATCAGATCCAACGTAGAACGGTCATCAGTTCAAATAAAATTGTCGAAACAATAAATTGATGGGTCTTCCGCCATATAAACCTTGTTTGGCGCCCATTAAAATCTTACTTTCTCAGATCAAAAATAAATTGTGAAGTCAACGTTTTTCTATATATGAAGTAGTGGTTGATGCGTTCAACTCAAATGTTTTGGAGGTATCTCAATCGGAATGGACAAATGCGTCCACTATTGGTGAGTCTTTAGGTTTTAGTTTATCTTCAGCATCTGAAGACGATAACTCGGTTATCGTAATGCGCGTCAGATAGTGTAAATGTGAGTGTTGGTGTAGTGGTTCTGGAAACAGTGTGTTCAGGATGAATATCACCAGCGGTTCCAGAAATTTCAACTTACTTATGCATTTAGGCCAGTAGCAATACAATATTAGTCTTATCCACCTATCAGGGTATGTTTGCACCCCGTCATGTGATTTTGATATCAGGGTGGATTATCGTAACTGGCTATTGAATATGATACATACGATCCTGAAATACTTCCACGAATATTGTGGACGTATGAGGCTACGTTCTATAGTAATAGTAGGGTAAATCGGCCTTGGATACATGAGAACCAACATCATGATCGTTCGTCTGTAAATATGTGATCCTTAGTCTAGACCGAAAAATAATTGGGTAATTTTTTAATCAGAAAGTTGAAGGAGAAAGATATTTAGACTTTTCAGAAAACGAATTGCCTCTTCCTTCAGACATACCATCTGCCATTCATTCATATTCTTAGAACTTGATGGTTGCCCGGCACATTATTTCATATATGTTCGGCATTTTTCTATCAAACATAATTTTGTAGGTGGTTAGGATGTGGAAGTATATTTATTTGGCCACGTAGATCTTCAAATTTGCTTATATTTTCATTTATGCGGCCGAATAAATGATCTGGTTTACAATAATAATCTCATAACAAGAGATTATGAGACTGAAAAAATACTACAATAATACATGTTTCTGCTGCTATTGAACCTAACAAACTGCTTAACAGATTCTAATGATAGAATATTTTGAAACGAAATGGTTATCGTAGCTTTGAAGTTCAAACAGTTCATAAAATGTTTCTCGAGAGCAATATCAAACACATTGAAATTTATGAAATTATTATAAGGGAGCAAAATGGAAACGCTTTTTTTATAAAAAACAATCTTCACACATGAATATATATTTTTTAACTTTAATTTCCTCTCATGATAATTTGGTTCAATTTTGAATAATTTGTGACTTGTTTTGTTAGGAATAAGCTTTTAAATCCAATACGAAGTTCCCAAAGACTGTATAAAAAGTGAAATGAATTTTTTTCTGATGAATTTGTTCTAATTCAATATAAATGATGTCTACTTTTGTACTAAAGTTATGTAGATTCGTTTAAATAGAAAAAGCAGCCTCTAAATATATTATGTATTTCCACTAGTTATTGTTTCCATTCAAAAGATATTATGAGTTATCATTTGAATATTAGAATGACGAAACTAGATAAAGTATGTGTTAATGATAAGAAGAAAATTAAGTGGTTACATAAAGTTTAAAGCATTGCAGCATCCATATAATAATTAGCTGTGAACATGACAGGTAACCAAATTGTACTCTTTGCAATTTAAATTTGAAACATCATAACCCTCAGAACCAGCTTTTTTTGATTTCACAGAGCGAATCTATCTCTCTTTTATGATATTTCAAATAAGTATCACATATACGAGAACTGATCTTTTTTATTTGCACCAGATGAATTGATGAATCATAAATCGAAACATTTATTCATTATTATGTCACATTTTAATCTATTATGCATAGAATCACACTGGAAACTGACAAGTCTAAACTTGTTGAAGCGTTCTTAGAGAAGAAGCCTGAATTCGAGAGAGAATCTCAGTATCGAAATAAATCGGTCGAGCAACGCGCGGTGATTGAAAGCTTGAGTTCAGAATATCTGACCCTAACGCTAATATATAAAGACTTAGTGGATACACTAAGGGATTCTGAAGTATCATGTGACATAGTGAAAATGCGTTGTCGTGAGCTAAGATATGGTAGATGGTCGTATACAGACAAATATGGAGCACACATTCTCAACGCTGTTAAAAATGTTCATTTAAATCAAATATTTAAAGGTGGTGTCCCCTAATATCATGTAATACATATACTAACTGCTGAACTGAAAATGAAAAAATTGTCTCCACGAATACACACACAAAAACTACAAGTCTTTTTTTAAAGCGATTCAAAGATAACGGCAATTATCTAGAAAGGTTACTAAAAGTGAACATGTCAAATATTCATCACTATGATATAAAGACCAAAATTCAGAGTGAAGAGTGGAAAGTTATGGTAACCGTATTTTAAGATGCATTAGACTTATTTCAGTAGATTACATATATATATATATATATATATATATATATATATATATATATTAAAATTAAAAATTCTAGCAAAATGTCGAATTGAAGTATTTCATTATTTCCAAAATGTTCTATTCTCATTGATAAAGAAGTTGCTCTCCTTTAAACTGACTTTTTGCATTCTAAGTATGAACGGAGAATAAAGAAATAATTCAATTCGAATGAAATTTGAACACTTATTTATTAAAATGAAAATAGATGCTTAATGAAAGAATGTTTGTCTAATTGAAAAATATTTTATTCACATTTCAATATTCCTGCTAATTGGCACATTAATTTGAAACATTTTAATCAAAATTCCAAATAACAACCGACTAATTCGTAATTCCAAGTATTTGCTTTGATGTAAATTCATATCATTCAAGTTCAAATTTGTTGAAATGCAAGCCAGTTCAATTTTCAAAAGCTTGACGAAATAATCAAACCTTATAATAAATATCTGTAAAATTGTTTTCCACATTCCCCTTAGAATTTAATAAGTTTGCGTGATATGTATAAAAAATATTGGTATATATATTTATCATTATCAAATTCCTGTTATTACTCTATTATTACTAAAATGAAAATCAACACTCTCATGTATCTACAATTACCTAGCTAGGAACATTCAGGTGCACTTTTACTCGCTCAACTCATGCGAGCAGAAACGTTATCTTGTATATCAGCTCCTTCCAATAATTGGAAATCATTTGTATGTAACCACGTTTCAAAAATACAACAATTGACTTCAAAGATCAGTGGCATTATAACAGGCCAGAGGACAACCCCGCTGATATTGTTTCTCGCAGTATTACTCCCGAAAACCTGATAAACTCAGCGTTATGCTGGTGACGCCCAATATAGCTAAATCAAACCTATTATTCATGGCCTAAAAATATAGTTAAGTCAAAGGAAGTTATACATGAAGGCAAAAATATCTCGTTATCATATTCCCCTCTAATGGAACTTCAAAGCGTAGTAGCTCATTTTTACATATTTATGAATAACTGTAAAAATAATACAATGTCTGCAAGTCTTTCAGATGACGAAATAAATTCTTCCATGCATGTCTTAGTTAGGGTAGCCCAATCAGAAGTATTTCCGGAAGAACTAAATCGGCTTAAAGACGGTGAACAAATTAATAAGAAAAATTAGCTCAATTTATTACACCAAGTTCATAGATGAAATGGGAATAATTAGAGTGGGCAGTCCATTATCAATGACTCAGGTCGCTTTGGATCAAAAACAGCCTATTATTATTTCAAACAAGCATGTCTTAACTCGTCTTATTGTCGTTCACGAGCATATTTAAAATTTTCATACTGATCCTCAATCTACACTCCATTTCTTGAGACACTCATATCCTTTGGCAAATGCTTCAAATATTTTGAGGCCAGACAGACAGGCACATTACCTCAAATAACTAAATTCACCTCAAGAGCGCGTTTAAGCAGTTAAACTATTCTTTAATACAGAAGTAAAATAAAAGGTGATATTAACACATTCACTCAGTTTTACTTATATCTAAATCAATCAATCATAATATAAATCAAAACAACAAAGATAAATACAGACCATTAACCAAATCAACTTAAACATATTTGTAAATACACAGAAATAAAATAAACCTAATTATAAAAATATTTAACGGATAATGCAAGAAGCTGCTAATAGAGAAGCAAGTATTTTTAACTAATTTCAAATAAACAGAGCATATTATCTTCTTACCTATCTATCTGAGGACCATAGTCAACTCAGGAAAAGTATCAACTCTTCATGCTGACAATATTCCGATTCTAACAACATTGAGAAGCATTATTCGAAAGATAGAGAAAATATATTGTGTAATAATGAATAGAGAGAAATATGAAGTGATGAAGCCTATGCACATTTAATTAGAAAGCAATATAACACATAATACTCCTTAGGAAAGGTTCGAATATCTAGAAGTATCATTGCAAATCAAAGTTGAAGAATTGAAAAGAATACAACACAAATAGATAAAACCATATTGAAATCAATAAGAAGATTGATAGCACAATTTTTAATGAAGAAATGTTAATAACATCAAAATTTGAAATATAAAAAGCAAACATAAGCGCAATAATTTAAAATATGGATTATGACACAGCATCACAAATGAAAGCTGTATAGCCGAAACAAGTATAACCTCAATACCCAGTCAGGAGACTCTTCCTCACGAAGTGTTATTAGGCCTCAGTTAAAGTATTTAAATAACTGGTACTCAGATTGGGTGAATAATTGATTTTAAATTGGATGCCACCAGCAAGCGACGTTAAAATTTAATAAAAAACAGGTGGAAATGCTGGAAACACCTTATGAATTGAATTAATAATAAGAATTGAGCAAATGTAAGCTTTTCCCGGATACGATTATCCACATTAATATTTATTGTTAAGAACAATAAAAAAAACCAGCAACAAGTAAATTTATTCAAAAAATAGTAAATTCTCATTAATTGCTTAACCAAAAGAGCACAACGAATAAAAGCAGTTCAAAAAAGATTGCGACATCTATAGAAATCTGGGATGGTTACAGTCCTCATCTGGATTGAAGTTGGATTGGTTGTTTTTTTTTTGTGGTGTATCTGCTTAATTCTTGATTTGAAGTGTGGATAGGAAAGGAGTGGAAGGTCGATAACAAATTAATTTCTTCAAAAACTCAATTTTAGAATAAGTAAATCAGAAATGACTACAGTGGCACAATACGTGAAAAAATGAATTTTCAGAAACTTTGAAATAAAACGTAACAAGCCGAATGACATGTTACAAATGGACAAGATATACAAAAGATTATGAGCTTCTGAAGAAGACCAAAAATAATAGATGTGGATTAAAAAGGACGCACTAACTTCAGAAAGCAATAAAATGCAGCAGAAGAAAATGACTATAAGGACGTTTTGATTGAGAATAGGTAATATTCGACGAATGATACTTCTAGTAGGAAATACTGGATGAAAACAGTAGAGAATGAGAAATCCAAGCACCAATATTGTCTGTAACCTCCAAAGCTTGAGCTATCAAGTATATGAAATGAACTAGAGCAAATATATACTATATACTACATGCTATGAATATATCTGAAGAGCAATTACTGTGTTAACTTGATATTCATTAAATGTTTATTATATTCTATTATCAATTTTCTAGCTATTGCGTGAATTTGTATAGAAAAACACGCAAAAATTGGGCTCAAGGAATCAAATGCAATGAAAACAATTCAACTATTCAAAATGATTATCGAGGATTAATTTTTCAAAATAAATTTTTCTGTGACAAAGTGAAAAATCGACAGAAATTTAAGAAAAGGGAAAAGAATTTAGGAGCAAATTATAAAGTACCAAATTTTTCTTGAAAAACAAACTCGAATCACATTATTCTGGGTAGTTGATAAACACTGTCAAGACAACACACAGTATCATTTATGTTTGGCATACGATAGGTTAAAAGGATACTGTAGGCATAAATAGGAAAGTTTATATAAAGATGGACCAAATAGACGGTTACCTTAGACTTATCATAGAACTACGTAAATCTCCCATAAAAAGTAAAAAATGATACAATAGAGAGTGCAATATTCGATATATTGGAAGCGGTAATTGATAATGTAAGAGGAAGGGTCGAAATAATATGGAATAAAAGAGCATATATTCTAACCAGGAAGTCAACGTTATCCTATTTGGAATGGAGAAATTGGAAAATGAGAAAAATTATTGAGAGTATCTAATGGAGAGATACATACACAATAACTTGAATGGTAAGACAAAATACCGATCGAAGAAATTGTGGAACGTTTTCGTTTATGTATGAGGAACGTATTCATTTATTCTCTTTGCCTTTATACGTATATGATACACCTCAGAAGATTATGTAACACAGTGATTATTCATGGATTCGACTACGGCGTAAATCAATTGTATACTTAAAATCATTCATTATGCTGCTACCCTGCGAAACATTTTTTTATTAGCAGCTAACCACGAATTAGTCTGTGCGTGTCAAGAGGCCATATAATTTTAGTAATCACCTCAACTCGAAGTGGGTGCGTCTCAATGGTCGCCGTCCAGTTACAGGGAGCGTCACGATGCCAAAGAGGAGCGGTCGACGTTATACAGAAATCATAGAATAAGGTTACTGGAAAATACTAGATATTCATGGATAAGGAAAAATTACACTAGAAATCACATGAAAGACAAAACGGGATATTAAGAAACATATCCTACAAAGCTAGAGACGGCATAATACTATCCCATTAGTTTTTCGACTGATATAAAAATAAATACAATAAGTGAAGTGCTTTGCAAACTTTCTTCCTGCCATTGGACAATTGCCATTTCTTAATATATGAATTCCTCCATTTAAAACATTACAGGCACTTCCAGCTCCTGCTCTGATAAGAATATTAATTCGAAAGAAAACCTGATGAAAATTCGTGAAATAGCTATCTTGAAGTTAAGAAGAATATATTTTTATATATATTCTTTCCAAAACAATATAATCGATTGTAATACACGCTTGATCATTATAGTCAAGTTCATTTTCCTCAATCATCAATCTGAACTTAAATAATAATATCTGGATAAAAAAGCGAGGAGAAAATTGACAACTCTTGGTCAAATAACGATAATAGATACGTTCAGAGTTTAATTTATATAGGAACCAAAGATTTTGTAACCCCGTTGAAGTCACCAAAAATAAACTAAGCTCATATTCTTCATAATGTTAAAAGCCTGGAAACACAAATATAATGTGTATTGGAAGTAAGTGTATGAGAGAATAAGAGTATCAGGAGAGAAAAAAATGTTCGCTACTAAACAATTCTTCGTATTTAGTAAATACATCTTGTTTATCAAAGAGCAATCGTTTCTCAGAATAACCTTCCATTAATACTAAACTTGCGAGAATGCAATTTTTGTAATTTCAGAATTCATTCTAGGACGACTGGCTGATTCCAACATTTTTAGTCGTCTACCTGGTAGAAATATTGAGAAAATAGGAGCAAATGCTAATACATTATTTTGATATCTTCATCACCAGTGGTATATCGGAAGTACGAATCTTTCTTCTTCAAATTGTATTTTTATTTTACTTCAAGTAGTTCATTATGTATAAATTTAGATTTGAATGGATACTTTCTGTTCTATATCATTTTCCAAGCATTCAATAATAGTTGAAATATCTCAACTTCATATATATATATATATATATATATATATATATATATATATATATATATATATATATATATATATATATATTAAATTAAATTAAATGATGATGTATAGAAATTATCAAGGCTAGCATCAGAAAATCGATAATTCACAGTCATATGGAATTTCACAAACCCGATGAAAACAAACCCGATGAAAATATCCATTGCATAAGGATGACTGTTTGTGTATTAAAAAAATTAGTGAAACTCTTCAATTTTTTCAATTCACATACTCATATTGTTAATGACAGAAAATTAAAACATGAAGCAATTTCCATTTATTCAAGTCAATTATATGAATATGTTATTTTAAATCAAGTGGTAATTACACATTACACAATATTGTTGAAATAATATTCCATTCTCTCTGTTAGTAAATTAGTTTAATAAAAAATTACAATACAATATATAATGCTACTGAATGCTTTGTTGTAGCTCTCACTACTGAAATATCAATCAAGTAATGCCAATATGAAGTGTTCTGGAGATAACGTCGAAACATTATTAAATTCAACTCATTAATATATTTTCATTTATCGTTGCGTTGATATAAAATAGTTTAGACCGGATTTAGTGTTGTAGAAGATATTTCTTCAAGACTCCTGTATACCATAATTAAAATTCATGTTGCTTTCACAGTTATTGCAGAAACATCAGATCACATTTCTCAATGATAGCAGACCATTCTTTTAGAAGGAGAGAAATTTATAATGAGTTATTATAATTTCATAATTATTTCAACTTAGATGATGTGGTTCAATGTTTCACTGTCAATAGAATATATACGTGTGGTTGACGGAATTGACACTTCGTATAATCACAAATTAGGCGGCTTTAGTTTCCAGAAATAGTAAATTGATTTCATTTTAGATTGGGTGTGCATGAAAAAAACAATTTTTTGGGAATTGTTTTTTCTATCATTGCACGATTTAATTTATCAAATCAACAATATTAGAAATTATAATAAACGCCGTTATTAACTCATTCAATAAAAGGTCCAATCGGACTAGTAGGTACTAGGAATATACTCTGAGAGAAAAAGGGCAATAAGCGCTTTAAAAAATAGATCCATGATTCCAAAAATTCATATTTTGTCATTCATATTTAGAGAAATTCCTTGGTTGCGAAAAATAAATATCAGTATATCAACTACAAGCGCAGGTCTCGTTAGTTTGTAGAGAATTCGACAGTTTTCGAGATCACGGGACCTAAATCTGCTCTGTATTTCTAGCTCTTATCTCAACTCAAGAAGAGCTTGTATCCCTGAATTTAGTCGTTGCTGTTCGGATCAAGTGTTTCATAACTTGGTCAAAATTGATATTTTTTTGTTAAAGGAAAGATCTATGGATATAATATAATGTGAGTTGTGCTCTATTTTGTTTCTATTCCCAGATATAGTAAAAACAAGCGAACGTTTTTCTATTTTTCGCCAATCATTTATTTTGATCCTTTTTAATAATAGGTCCTTGTTTTTTTATCCTAATATAAAGTAATTTCTCAATTTCCGTTTTTTTTTTTGATAATTTAGGAGTGTTGTTTCGCTATTGCACATCACTGGAAAACTTATACTATTTACAATGTTTTAGAGAGCATATCTTTTCTTTTTTCTAGCTTCCAGCACATCACTGGAAAACTTATACTATTTACAATGTTTTAGAGCGCATATCTTTTCTTTTTTCTAGCTTCCAGCACTTTTCAAAAACCGAGAAATTGCCTACGTTGGGTAAACACTATCATTTCAATTAGTGATTGTTTGCTCTTGGCCCTTGTTTTTTAACTCTTACTGCTTGTTCAACATAAAGCTGAGCTTTTCATCCAATATGTTCAGATTTTTCAGGTAACAATAAATTTCTTCAAAGTTGCTCTAATTTTCTAAAGCAGTTATTGTAAAAATGAATTTGTTGAAAAATGTTCTGTGACTCAAAAGTTTCTGACTGACAATTTATTTTTCCATTTGCAATAAATTGACAAAACCGGGAATTTCTTGAAGTTGACTAAACAGTTGCGTAAGTTGGAATTTTTGGAACCGTCGGTGATATTCATAATGAATACAGTTGAAGTAATTTTTTGAATATAAAATAAAAAGGGGAAAATAGTAGTAAAAGACAAAATGTTCTCCCCAATTATAATATGAGAAAGGGTCTGAAAAAACTTCAGTAGGGGCTCGCAAAGGAACTATCACTCGAAGAATGAGGGATTTATAGTAATTATAGTACAAAAGTGCAGATTACTAAATTTCACTTGCTATTGAACTATTCATTTCTACGATACTCAGTTCAAAGCTTTTTGATTAATAAAGAACGATTTTGTCCGATATCCAGGATTAATTATCATAATATTATAAAAACTATGTCTAGATGTATAGTAGGAAATTATAAATCATCACGATCACTATGTTGAAAATTCTTATTTCTATCTTCTGATTTCATAATTTCTATCACATCTTTAATACAAATTTCAACTTTTGTTTTAGGGTTATAAGTCTAAATATTGAATGTTCAAAGAATATTTTTCTTTTGAACTTTTTCTTAATATCCTTATGCAAACACATATGAAATGAACCTCAAGAGCATTAATTTGAAATATTCAACAAAACCTTCAAACTTGGAATATCCCATTTCAAGAAAACTGGATCTTTCCAATTTCCATTTTCCTCCGAATAACTACATTTAATCAAGTTGTACAGTTTCTTAACAATTACAAAGAAGAATTTATTTAGATATACTGGAATTTCAGTTCAAAAATTACAATATCACAAATATGTATTTAATTCATTCTAAACTAGAAAATTTTTTCAAAAATATTGACTAGTAAGTCACGATTACTAACGTTGAAATAGCATGGTGCTAAAGCTGGTGTTGGTCCAATTTTCAAGTCTTTTTTATCGCATATCAATTCTTCCGCGTTCCTGTACCATTTATGAGATTCTAAATTAATATTTTTTTATATTAATACTAATTACTATCGCCCTAACAATATGAAGAAACAACGATTTACTAATCGTTCCTCTTAGATCTTTGGTTTTTATCAAAAACTCTGAATTCTCACCTCAGGGTTATGGTAAAAGACCCAACTAGTATCAAATTTGGAGATGTATGTAGACGATCTTTCAATTTCATATGAATAAAAATGACGATTTTCTTATTGTACAATGGTCGAAAGATTCGGAACCAATTTGCCTCTTGAAAATCATATTTTAAAAAGCTTTGCATGGACTTGTATAGTTCTTCCAAAATCAATTGAAGATTAAAAAAACTTATATAAAAAGCCGACAATTTTGATTTATCTACCATAGGGGTAAATACCTCATTTTATAAATTTGTTATTCTTATAAATACTATAATTTTTCCAAAGCTTTTGGAGGTCAGTTGCTAGACGTGTTCTACAACCAATTCTCTCAATTCTGGAGACTGATTACATTTTCGTAATTCTGATTTCACATTTGCCCATTTAAACTCTATAAAGTTAAATATTTAGAATTTTAATAACAGTGAGCAATTCTTTGTTTTTACGATAGCTGACAGGAATAGGAATATTTTTTTCAGACATAAATGCTAAAATTTGAGCTTGGTTACTACTACTATTTGGTATCTTAAGTAGTTGCTGCGAGTGGTAGTATGCGTTGTCCATAACGATTACCGATTGTGGTAGAAAGTTACGTAAAAGCTGTTCATTAAACCACTTTTCAAATACTGTCATACCTTCATAATAATCAGCTGGTCAGTTATTAGTTTTTTATCAGATAGTAATAAAGCATTAGACACGAAGCAGACTCGGCTTCCAACGTATACTATTATAATGCGTTTCCCTTCAAAACATGTCTTATTCAAACAGCAATTTTCACTATTGTCAACCCAACCGAAATTTACTACATCGTAATTCTCAAACCATACTTTTCTAGATAAATTATATGTCTATTAGAACTTCGGTAGTCTTTTATCTGACGCCAATAATCTTTTAATAAATGTCCTACGTATAAAATCTAGAGTAGTTTTGTCAACTGATTTCAGTTTTTCTTCACATAGTTTTCGGTTCTGTGAATGATCCACAGTAAAACAACTCGATAAATGGAAAATTTATTTATTCTAGTTAATGCAGCAATTCTTATTATAATTGCATTATCATATTGCTGATTATTTTCCTTTTTCAAACATTCGAATATATTTAAAGTAACTTGCTGTGTTTGTAACCAATGGTCTAAAGAACGCCATATATCTATTTATTCAAAGAAATTTATTACTTAAGTAAATTTTACCAAGCGATGCTAATGTCTAACAGGTACATTTCGAAGAAATTGTGTACATACAGCTTCGGCCAATAGAAATGCATTTATGTTTACAATTCGATGTTTTGATTGGTAAACAATGGAAATGATGAGTCCACGGGGAGACGGAGAGACGGTTTGATTGATGTATACCGAATTTTATACGGCAAGTAAACATTATTTTTCATTTCTTAAGTTGGTATGAGCTGTGTGTATTTATGAAATATTGATTGTTCGTCGCATAACTGCAATTGATAAAGGAAGAACCATACGAATTATGGTTATTTCCATTTTGTGGATATTATTATCTGTTTTTGACCTCGAATATCTAAAGTGGTTGTAATAGCATATAGACAGACTCGTATGGGTTGTAGCTTATCTCTTCTTGTCTCAATAACTTGAAGTTCAGAAAGTTGTTTCAAATATTTAATAATATTAATTCCAATTAAGTTTGAAATATGGAATCGGTTTGAATGTATCCAAAATTTTTTCACTTTCAATTATTTTCCATATTTTTTTTTATATTTGTATCAAATGAAAAGAAAATTTGTCAGTGAAATTGCGGCCTACGTATTTGAGTGTAACTGATATAATTGGGAGTTCTGTTGAACTCAAAATAATTCGCTTTCTAGATGGAAGAAATTTTCCTGATATGTTAACAAGATGAATCACTAGTAAACCACTTTTTTTAAAATAGAAATATACTGTCAGTTTTTCAATTAGTTTATTCCTATAAACAATCTAACGTTATATTAGAATAATTATATCTACTTGAGAATACGCATATATCTGTTTTATTTCCTAGGAGGTAATCATATGAAATCAGAACAGAAGAAAAAAGAAAACAGTCGAATATAAGATTCGAGTCAAGTCGATCTTAGATCTCAGATATTTGAAACTGATAAATACGTCTATCTAAGTAGGAATAACCTACACATTCTTACAGGTTTCCTAAGGAACGAGCATCTAGCAAAAATGAAAATGCGATCGCAGTTTTTTTTAGAGGTAGGTGAAAAACCGGAACTCCGGAACACATTTTGTTTGTATGTATATCAAGACAACAAACCACCCTGCCTAGATATTCGGCCCGATCGAGAATCGATAGAGGAGAATGAACCCATTTGATACCGTCTCAAATAATAGAAACTCGATACTCCGAAACTGTACCAAGAGTAAGTTGGAATTTCTGGAACCGTTGGCGATATTCATACTGTCTCATTTAGTCTCTGAAGACGATATCTTTGTTATCGAAAGGCGCGTCAGATAGTGTAATTGTGAGTGTTGGTGTAGTGGTCGTGTATTCAGTATGTACCAAAAGTAGTATACATATCCGCCCATATGTAGAGAAGGAGGACAAACTAAACCTCTTAAGCTGCACTACATGTTCAAAGTGTATTAATCAATGCAGCTTACTAGTTGTCCTGAATAATATCATATGTGATTATAAAATAATCACAAACTTACTATATCATGTTATCAAGAAAAACATCAAGCCACTTATATTAGGTTTTCAAATATCATTATTGATATATGTATCAATCACACTGTCTAGTAAAACCAAAACGATGGAATTTTTTGGCTGAAAACTATTAACTAGACATGCAATATTTAATAATTCAATGTATCAATATTCTGACATTACTACTTGTTGGAATTGTACAGTTGTGATATACACGACGCACGAGAACGAATGATTAACATTGAAATTAATCGATACAATTCACACTCGAACTTTTCTGAATATTAAGTAACTACAAGACTGGGCGTAGGGAAGCCAAAATAGTAATTCTAAATATATGAGTATATTGAGGGACTCAAAAACGTAGACGTGCGAAATTGGCTCCAAGAAAAACTAAAATAGACGTAATTATACACAGAAATTGCAGAAAATGAAACAATTACAAGAAATATGTTTATGAAGAAGAAATGGACTAACATACAGTCAACGGTATCAAATTACAGATGATGTTAGGATATGATAGTATCAATTAGACACTGATACAGTCACATATCTCCGTAATTATCGTAGTACCTATCGCTAGAACAAGTAGTAGTTACAAAGTACTAGTTCGGAACTGTAGAGAGGATTATATAGTTGTTTCCATTCATTTCCTTGGATTCGATTAGTCGCATGTCGGCATGATATGTCCGGATGAAGAATGATGGATTTACAAAGCATGCTACGCCTTCTATTTTGAACAGCATGACAGAGTAACCTCAATATCTTGTAATACGTCGTTGAATCAATTGGGTATGTTCAAAATCTTTACTGAACATGCCGAAGCGACACACGTTACCACTCCAATCTCGATTAAGGTGCATTAACCATCCGTCCTTAAGATAGCACGCCTTTTTATCTGGATCTTGAGAAGTGGAGTGGTGTGAATATAATAGGCGGAATAATTATTTTCTATTCCAACATTATGTCCCGTCGGCTTCTAATTCTGCGATAAAAATCACAAGTTAGATATAAAAGTTTAACCTTCTAAAACGACAGAGTATCTACATGTAAAAACCTCTCATCTATTAAAATGGGAGAAAAGGAGAAAGCTAGTAGATAAAAGGTGTCTGTGCCATTTCTCAAAATTGAGATTGTTTGAAAGGTGGTAAGCGACAGAAACGTTAAAATTTTGCGGCTTAAACTTAATTTTGATCATAAATTACTAGAACAAGATTGATACGAATAACGCATACCATAAGAATGGCTGATTATGTCTAAAACATATTTCTGGATTTATTGGAATAACAGGTTCAAGACCTCACGTCCTTTTGTACGCACGACACTCATACAAGAAATGAAAAATAATATTTACTCCCCGTATAAAATTCAGTAAATATCTAACAAAAACGTGGACTCTGTTTATTTAATAATAAAGATTTAGATATACAAACATAGCAAGTATATTCGAATGTTTGAAAAAGGAAAATATTCAGCAATTGCTGAATTAACTAAAGTAAATAAATTTTCCATTTATCGAGTATTCACGAAAGGGGTTGCTGTGGATCATTCACAGAACCGAAAAAGTAGACAAAGCCACTCAATATTTTATACGTAAAACAATTTATAGTTTATATAAAGAATAACAGGGTTGCAGCATTAGAGGTAATACCACAAAAGGTAGCAGATTATCCAGAATACAATTATACCGGTTTAGAAACATTGCGTCAATTTTTGTCAGCATGTTACAACCCATCATAATTCAATCAAATGATGACTCTAGTTCAGACCATTCTGACTACCGTTATTATTTATAAAGATACTTTGGAATTGAAATGTTTTTTTTTTCTTTTGTTTTGTTTGCAAAGAATTCATTTTCCTTTATGGTTTTCACTTGGAAATGTCGTTTTCCAGAAAATAAAAACAAATGGGGTACAAAAAGAGCTCGGTACACGTTTGGTACCCTGTTTATACGAAACTCCCTTACAAGCAGCTATATTTTACTCAGCTATTCACGTTTTATAATTCAATATTCAGTTGTCGCAAGTTAACGGGGTATATTAATGATTTTTTTTTCAATTTCAAGTAAGACTACATTTAAGTGCATCTGTCTGAATAACGGCGTATAATGCCGTCTAATTAATAAGGATTTGAATGCCTTTTAATGAATACTTTCTCGCATAGGATACCCATATTTTTAGAAGTATTCATAAAAATAATAAATTTATAAAATAAGGCATCTACGCCCATGGTAGGTCAAACAAGATTATCGGCAAAGGTTTTTATATAAGTTTTTATAATCTGTAAGATGTAAATTCACCCCTAAAAAATGCTGTACATACTTGACCTACTTTTCGAATGCCCCATTGCACGAATATATTTAGAATCGAAAATGGAATAGACTGTTTGTCACTCTATTTTCTATTATGTTGAGCAAAATGGGACGACTAGAAGTCTATATCGATCGAGATTGATCAAACGTGTTCCTCTGATAACATCGTTTTGATAACAGACGATAAGCCAGGATGGCAAACTATTATGCTTTAAAAATTTCTCAAGAGTGAATTTGTGAATGAATAAGGACAAAACTAACTACACCATACACCCCCCCATACACTACATTTTTATTCATTATTCTTCAATCTATGTATTAAAATAATTAGAGTTACTTTCAACCCGAAATGTTATTATTATATTCTTTTAACAGTAAATATTCTTCATATAAATAACATTTTTTATTGTATCTAAGTTGCCTCAATATCAGACTCAACAAATGGCTTGAAAATGGTTTATATTTACATTGATATGTTCTAATAAAGCAGTAATTATCATTATACCCATAAAATATGAGGAGAAGCCGAGTTTTTTTACGTTGTCTTAAGGGGAATTGTATCAGTAGAATGGTTGGCATTAATACAATGGGACTATGCTCCTTGCGAATTTTACATTATTTTGAATTGTACGGTTTAGAGAAATATATATGACATGTGTTTGGACGTACACCCACTGTCATTATGGCTAAAGGTGACATGACAATAGATCAAATTCAAAGATAGGTACAATAGATATCAGCAGTTATGATATAAAATAGTTTTTAAATTATTTAAGTTACCTGAATATCATCAGTTGTAGACAAATTGAAACTTACAGCCAACTTTAGCAAACAGATGAATTGATACGTACCTGCAACAAAAAATAATATTTATTTCAATGATTCATGGAGAAATACAAATATTTCATCTGATGAGATCTGATTGAAATTGACCAAAAACACTTTTTACGTACATTTCAATACAAATCTCTAGAAAAGTCTGCAAAATAGGCCAAAAGACGAAGTAGATGCTTAATTCAATTCTTCATGCAATTATTTCAAGGATCGGCTGGGTTGCCTTTCTTATCGAATTTTGAGGTTAAAAAAGAGGACAAAATCACAGACGAATACGGTGGCTAAGCGATAACTCTCGTATCGTGTTTAGTAAAAAAATCTGTCAAAATCATGCTGGAATGAAACAGCGCATTATCGTGATTCAAAAATTGTTTGCCCAAATATCAAGGTCACGACGAATTGCTTCAGGTTATATGAAAATGATCAAGTAGTAGTTCTCATTGACCTTTTATCTACAAAACTCGTTTTGCAATTTTTTTTTTCGGTTCTCGTTCACTTTTGGAACGCTGTTCGCTAAATATTTGGGCAATTCCAATGTCAACTTCATAAACCTACGTCAACAGGTTGTTTGATAACTGCAGAGTCCTCTGCTACGTTATTTGCATATCTTTTGCGTTCTCTATTCGATGTTGTTATTGCAAAAGATTCAAGTCTTTTTTTATGAATACGACTATACGACCTTCACTGAATGCTTTGTGCCACTCAAATACCTGCGTTTGTGAAAAAGTAGACCACAAACACTTCTGTCAAATTTTAAAGTAAAATTCTATTGAAAATAATTCTAGCAAATTCGTTGCTCAATTTTTTATCTATCGATAATATCGCCAGATAAACTATTCGCATCGTAAAGACATAGCTGACAAACAAACACTAATTGAGATATGGTACTCAAACTTCTCACGAACATCAGAAAGATTCAGGTAAAAAAAATTACCAATTCCATTTACGCATGTAGTTAAACTAAACCAGTCCGGCTTAACTTTGGTCAGACCATGTATGTATAAAAAATTTTCATTTAATAATGAACAAGTACAAAATATGCTACGGCAAACCAACTAAATGCAATGCCCAAAAAAAAAGTATGCAAAATATTCATTAAAATTTCATGCCTGAGAGAAATTTCTGTTGAATAGTGAAAATAGAAAAAGTTCAACTATTAACTAAATAGAAAATAAATTTGAATAGATGAATATTTTAATATGGATAAATATGAATGATTTAGGAAAATTACGCTGAAATTAACTGTTTTGGAAATATTTATGAGAAACTTATCCAGAAATACTGTTAGAAGTTATACCGTACAAAATAGAAACTAAAATATTTTGGTACGTTGAAAGGCAACAACAGCTAAAACAAATTTCTACGGTGTGTGATTTCTCATAATTCACAAGAAAAAACTTAAGCGAAACATGTAATGAAGATATATTCTGAAGAATACCCAAATAAATGGAGACAACAAATGGATTGAAAAAAACTAGAGAACGAAGAAAAATAAAGAAAACTTTTCTATTGAATCTCCTATTTCCTGTAACCACGGAGAAGCATCACTATGAATTAGAACTAAAGAGTCAATAGCCGAGAATGAAGAAGTAATGAAAAAATTAGTAATACTAAATTTGTCTGATCATCTGCTACTAATTTTTCAAGGATTTAGTTGTGATTGTCAATAGAATATCTATTAAAGAGAAGTTCCTTTTTTAAATGAATCAGAACAAAAAGATTGTGAATCATGCAATATGTTGTATGATTTCTCTTGATTGGTTATTCACAGCATGTAATGGCGACTGTTTACAATATATCATTCTCCTAGGCAACTACACGTACTGTACCATTCTTAGCTTTGGTGAATTATTCAAATCAATTACTTAATTCTCTTTAGTACAATCCATTATTTTGTTAATATTTATATTTTGATATTCAATAAATGGGTGACATGGAATAGTACACGTCGATATTTGGCAGTACTCATTAATTCATAATATAAATTAATATTAAATCATTCATTTATATGTATATAGACTTCTATACAATTGTAGAGACGCTGTTTGGACCTAAATCGAATATTTCGGAACATCTGAAGCATTTCAGGGGTTATTGAAAAGGATTGATGCACTATCCGAAGTCTTAATTTTTCTAAATAAAGCATTATCGGCTCTATTAATTTTGCTCTCCAACTAACCTCACAAAATAAGTCCAAGGGATGAAATCAGAATATCCTTCAAAAAGATTTTCAATAAGATATCGCCTCTCTATAATGTGGAGGTGCGTCTTGTTGGGGCTTACCTTCTGAGCACCTATTATAATTTTTGATTATATCTGCAATAGCGGCTCGATTGTGTTGATAATTCTAGATATGTTTCTACGTCAAAATTTCGAAGAAAAACACAATTCATCTCTAGCATCTCCAAAATTCCTACTCATTACCTACACTTGGATTTTCGTGAGAACAGTAACGACAATTATGCCGATTTACGGCACAATTTACTAAAATAGGAACATAATTTTCCTTCCCAATTCTAAGGAAGAAATTTATGGAGTTAAGAAATTGTATGAAGGTAGTGAGTGAAAAAAATTCTTTGTCCAATTTTCGCTCATTCGTGGTAGGAATCATATTAATATGACCTTAAATTGTTACTCTTGCCATTTTTTTCACTGTTTTTCAGTCTATTTATCGAAGAAAACTAGTAAACCAGAACAATTATCAGTGCGTGATCACCCCGTGAACATCCCGGGCGACAGGTGTTGCGGCATCGTTATTTTCATTTCAGATCAGTGGCACCATAATATACCCCAAATAAAAAGCCGCTTGGGAGAGGCGAGTGACGCATCGCTGCAGAAGCCGTTGAGTTTCTTAAATATGTTTGACAAAGAGAGAGATAATGAAGTTGTTGACATTAAGTATACTCCGCCTAGGAAGAGAGCTGAAAAGCTTCATCTTAACACTAGCTAAAAACAAATGATGTGGATATGTATAATAATAAAATGCAAGAAAATGATAACAAGACTGTTGATGAAGTTATTTTCAAAACGGGAAATATTTCGATACTTTCTTTAAGTGTCTACCGAATTCTCTAATTCTTTCTAAGTACAGAACTAATCATTCAGTGGCCGACCTAAAAAAGTATCCATGAAGAAAAGAAATTATCTAAGGTGAATAAAGTTCTGAAAGTAGTTAATGAAGAAAAGAACTTGCCGAATTTTAAGAAATTAACTACAACAATTAGCTATCAATACCTTATTTTTAAATAAATGTATTTCTGCCGTTCACTTTATGTCTATTCCAAACCTCACGTTTACATTGTATATTTTTATTATAATAATTGTGCATAATTATGTATAATTTATATCATCAATCTGCTGTATGAAACCGCAAATTATTTCTTAAATGCGGTACTGTTACATGCTCGGCTGTGTTAAACCTAATGACGTGCACAATGCGTAAATATCTTTGGTTCACTATTTTTCGATAAATAGACTTCAGACTGATCATATTTGGCGTGAAGTACAGTTTCAAAATGTATGACTAGTGTCTTAATGAAGCTAATAAAATTATTCGCTGATCTTCTTAGACTGTAAACTGAGGTATAAGAGTGTTGTAGATACGTGCACTACGACCTGAAAGATATATTGTGTTTCTCCTTTGCTGAAGCTAGGATGGACTTCTATGCTACCGGTCTTATTTCTGTAACCAAATATCCCATGATAGAAATATTCGGAAAATATGTATGCTATTCAAATTATTTGTGACTTCCTTTGCCAATATGATATAAAAATCGTGACAAAAAAAGTCTTCCACTACCATTATCTCGGAATCCTTCATCATCATAACACATTACCAAATTATTTTTTAATGGTGTGTCAGACGCGCGTCTGAAAAACAGTTTACCTCTAGTCTCTGAAGACGATAACTTGGTTATCGAAACGCGCTGCGGACAATGTAATCGTGAGTGTTTGTGTAGTGGTAGTGTAAACAGTGTATTCAAATAAGGATAAATTTTAGCATTTTTTAGAAAACTTAATGTCGGGATGGCCCATCCACATATAATGTTTGGAATATTACAATCAATAAAACGTATATTTCATTTTGTGTCGACAGCCTCTGGAAGCCTGTATTGTAAACTTCATGCCTGTTCCTTTCATGACCCAATTACGTACATTTGTATATTGCAAATCAAGTAGTTTTATCTTACCCCATTACCTGTAATCGTGGGGTAAAATTATTCAATGTATTTGTAGCAGCCACCAATACATTTTATTAATGTTTCATAATGGCGTTAGCCGTAATCAAACGAAAGCAGATTAGTTAACAGTAAAATCCATTACGGTATTGCGTGCGATTGTGGTTGCATGTGCAACTAACACGGGCGTGCGAGTAACTACTAATCTATATATTCCCGGTGGCGTTACAGCTGCATTATATTAAAAATTTATTATGTTTTGTATATGTAGGTACATACATTACCGTTATTATTTTTAACAGAAATTTATTTTTTTTCACAGAACATCAGTGTTACATTGCACAATAAACTGAGAAGAAATTATTTTATAGCAATAGGATCACCATTAAATATAAAAAAAAGTTAAAGATTGAATTGAAGAAATAATCTATATACATAAATGAAAAACAGAAAGAAGTAAATGTTCTTAACCTCTCATCTCAATTCTTACTTGATATTAGTATGTCTATCCCAAATGCTCTCGTGAATAATACACCATGAAATGTAAAAGACCAAACCCTAAGAGAATAACTCTATACCTCAATGACAGTGAGCGAGAAATTAATTAAAGTAAAATGTTAATATCAACTATCCACTTTTATCTTTATGAAAATAGTATACTAGATTCTAGGCTAGGATATTTTTCACAAATATAATAAATATATGTTTCACGTGAAAGACCGGAATTGGAGAATGTCAATAAACACCAAATTCGTCGGATAAAGATCGAATATTTCCTTACATTCTTGTACATTTAAACCCTCAACGGTATACCGACAATCACAGATATTCTGGTGGATGTCAAAAAGAGAGGAGCCAACAAAGAGGCAACTGGCTGTTTCCTGCCAAATCCTTTGTTTTGCTTTGTCAGTCTTATGCAAGGTTTGATAGTGAAAGCAACGTTTTCTCAATTTTTTTTTTCGATACACTAATTTATACAGGATGGACACTTCAATGAATCATATTTTTTTTTGAGAAGTTAATTGCATTAATTGCGGGTAAGTGCATTTATTTTTTTCAAGAAAAGTACATTAAAATACCTTCTGCTAAAACTAAGTACATAACATGTTCGAATTAGAGATGATAAAAAAGTCTTGTCGTTTCAAAAATTAACAAAGAATAGAATATAATTGCACCATTAGAACCAGTAGAAGTGAACACCAAGGCGGAATCGATTAGTATACTATATGAAACTCACACCCGACTAGGCCTCAAAAGAAGAGCTTGAAGAGTTGAGAAATAAATACAAAAATATTACATTTGAAATTGTAACGTTGTATTTGAATCCATGAAAACAGTGCTAAATGAAATACAGTGCACCAAAGAAAGATATAGTTCAGATATGATATGATCATTTTTAAGTTCTTCTTAAGATCTTATAGATCTGCAGTCAAACAAAGATGGCAAATATAAGTTTATAATGGTGTATCAACATAATTTAACTGAGTTAGTCCAGCTAGAAACTTTGAAAATAATTTCAATCAGATAGTGATTAGGTTAGTGGTTTAGTCACAGTTAAATACAAGTCTCAGTTGAAACGGCCAACAAGGTTTTACAGAATATGCTAACTACATAGAGGAACGATAACAATACAAATAAATGGTCAGGTTTACCCTTTGCTCAATTTGCCATGAATACTACAAACAGAGAAGAAATACACCAAAGTCCTTATGAAGCCTTGTTGAGCATAGCATCGTCTTTTTTGACTATCGGAAAAATCGCAAATATCGAAACTGAAAAATAACTTGAAGAAATTCCCAATACTTCAAAACCAAAGAACAGCTTGAATACTGGTAATAGTTTTAAAAAAATTGAGTGGTACTCATTACGAAAACCATATTCCAAAGAAAAATTTTGAAGAGGATTTGTAATCTACCACGTCTTCACTTCAACTTCTGACTGAAAAACACGAGTACCCTCAAGTAGTTTTACACACGCAATCAGTTCTGAATTTGTGAAGAAAAGTTATTTTCTATAGATGACATTTATTTTCAAGACAGTTTGCTGAGCAATACTATACATGCTGTTATTGCAAAAGGAAGTAATCCACAAATAAATGCAGTTGTAATGTAAAAACAAGTACATGGCGCATTTCAAAGGGTCATAATAGTTTAAGTTGTTGCAATGGATGAGATTTGAATCACATAATTCTAATTCATCGCCACTGGAATACGGAGGAGAAAATATAAATCTCGGAAATGTTCAACATTCACCATTGGCGCATGGTGAATGTCGAGATTCACCGGGATAAGTCAGAACTAAGGGTATTTAGCCAATATTTCGGACATACACCAAGCGACTGTGTGAATATTGACATTCACCGGTAGAAGTCGACATCGTAACATATACACATAACTAAATTCATATACCTACTATACTTATTCAAAAAAATGACTTTGCCCTTTATGTTATTATGATCTCGTCAAGAAATGAAATAGAAACCGGTTTTTGATATTTTCCTGGATATTAGGCTGATATATTATGTCGAAGAGTGTTTCCTCCAAAATATATATACTCTGTTTACAAAGTTAAGTGAAATGAAAATATATATAAAGGTGAATACATGTATATTAAACATGTTTTCCGAATTATTTGAGAAAATTAAAAAATTAAGGATATAATGTATATATTGTCTAATGAGTATAATCTATTCATAGATCGTCGATTTAGCTATTTTCACATGCCATTCGGCTTGTTATATTGTTCTTCAAATATTTTGAATCTTCCTCTATTTTCGTATTGTGAAACTCTTTCATTTATTCAAACAGTCGTGTTTCTGAAGAAATTAATTCGTTATGGACATTCCACTCCATTCTAGAAATTCAATAAAACCTCGGAATGTATTCGAAATTATCCTCTACCTATTAAATCGAAGGAAATCCAATATTAATTCACGCAGCGATAAACAGAACTTTTGGGTTTAGGCCAATAGTAAAGTTTAGAGATTCAAAAAATAGTTTCAAATATGCTCAGATGAGCACTTAATTCATTGTTATGAAATATGTCAATTGATGGGGATAGGAACAACAATCTTCCAATTAGACAAGTTACCAGAAATCGAATTAGGCGAGAAAATATGTTGATGTAAAATACGATTATTGTCAATCTTAAATAAACGTGGATACGAATCAGGATAATGAGAGATTCTATCATAGAAGTATTCCAAACATCTGGTTTAAAGATAATCATGTCAATAATGGAAAGTTGGGACAAAGAACGGGAGATGAATCTCTGGTACAGGGATGGAGAGAGATTCAAGGGATGAGAGGGATGACAAAGAATAACTATACGCTACCGTAATAACGAAATCATGGACTGCGGTGTTTTAAACCACATAGATAGATATTTATGTGTCAACAACAAAGAAGGAATATGCCACAGCAAAATACTATGTTATGAGTGAGTACATGAAAATAATCCATAAATTGTTGTGTAAAATGGAAACGTGTTATATTCCTATCAAAACCAAAATAAAGCATGTACTGAGAACAAAAACGTTACCAAGCAAAATTTGTAGCTACTTTTATTCCCTCTATTCCTCTATTCCCAGTATATTCTGAATAATAAAAGGAAATTATCTTTTTTTAAGACATCTATTCCAATATGTTGATATTTTCCAATGCTATTTACGAATTTTGAACCTGTAAATTTTATAGAAAAAAGTTTCATCATAATTTGAAATTATCACTCAAAATAATATCTTCTGCTTATCATAAGATCTCTATTCGGATATCTATCATTTTTCTACATAAAAAGTTCTTTTAAAACTTCTTTATCATTCATTTTCGAAAAATATTTACCTATATGATCACAGCACCTCATTTCATTCGTGAAATGAACTGAAACTGAAATCTTTTGATTGTTTAACATCCTTTCATTCGCCCCAGTAATTTTTTGTCAATATGATAATTAACTATCCGGAAATAACATTCCGCTGAAATAAACGTTTGTAAATTAGATGAATTTACGGAAATGGATCACATCATGAGCGTCCCATATTTCCATAATTATATCATCTAAATTTGAATATATAATAAGCCAATTCAAATCAATAGTAGCCTCAATCCATTCCAATTGGATAGTTTGAATTACTATTACGGAATCTCACGTGTGAATATTATATACTCCTCGACTATAATACAAAGTTACTTGAAAGTAAGTAAGGGGTAAGTTACCAGCTAGTATCTTAAGAAATTGTAATTTTTTTCTTTGAAAAGCCCATCTTTTTGTCTCATATTTATGTAGTTATGGGGAGTTGAGAAACCTTTTTAGTGCTCTGGATGAGTAATTAATGTATGAAATGTTGGAATTATCCACTACTCTCTTTTTAGTAGGCTCCCAGACGATAATGAAAACCATATGTATGGTGGTATGCTGAATACCCGTAGAAGGTATTTCAATTAATTCTACACCAATACTGTTCCTTAAGCCGTTCAGAATCAGTTTGCTTATTTTGATGAACCTTGTCTTTTGGATAACCCTAAAATGGTGATTGTTCTACGTCCTCCCAACAATGTTTCTCCAAACGTTCTTCGACAAATATAACTTATATGAGTGATGTTTCTTAGTTTTCAAATATATCTTAATCGTTCGTCTAGACGCTATATGATTTGGCCAATGATGACAAATGTGTAATTTTCTTGCAAAGTTAAGTTACTTTCCATCTTGGGTTAACTCAAGACCAGCAGTGAGTATGTTAGTGTCAACAGTATTCTTGATGATAAGTCCTTATCAAGGACTTAAAATTAGTGAAAACGTCAACTTTTATCTATTTTTTAAAAATTATTGAAAAAAACTGATTTTCAAACAAAAGAGACCCAAAATCAAGAACATTTAGAAACATAAACATATCAAAAGGTCTAAGAAATAAGAAATTAAAGAAGACGACGAATCCTAGATCTATGTATAGGAACCTGAACAAAATAATAATCTTCTGTATGGGATTCTCAAGGCGGGCCTATCCAACAAAAATTGTTTGCACATTAAGCACTTTCAAGCAAATTGTCGTCTGTTTCTTCAGAAAAACTGAACACGAAGCCACCGTCGCATTGGCATTTGTTTGCCAGAACTTTTCGAAAAAATCAGACAATCCAATTGCAAAAGAAGAATCATTCTCCACTACAACAATGCGAGCTCTCACATATCAGTTAAAAAAAACGTTTTTTAACAGTCAAAAACAGTACAGCCTTTTGTTTGGCACCAAATGACGTTTTTCTTATTTCCGTAGATAAAAAATACCTTCCAAGGTTAACGTGTTTCTACACCTGAAGAAGCGATTAATACTTTCAAATCACATATTTTGGAGGTACATCAATCATAATGAGAAAAAATGCTTCGACAGTTGGTTCAAACTGTCAAAAGTGTATTGATCTCAAGCCATATCCAATAATAAATATATTTGTCTTTATTTGTCTAACTCAAAACTTGAGAAGCAATCTTCATAATATTCGTACTATACATTGAAATAAGATCTATATTGAAAGAAAAATTTCATTTCACCGTCAATTATCTGTTGTGAAACTCTAGGTGATTATTCACTACAGATAATTCATTGAATATCAAGTTGATCTTTCTAATAATTATTTTGTACTTACAATATCAACTTTATTAATATACCCATTCCTTTAACAAAAGCAAAAACAAAAAAATAGTATAGGCCGGTATCAACTTGACAATTTTCTTTACATATCCTTATAGCTTTCATGATAAAAGATTATTCCATTAACAAAATACTTTTCCAACAAGTTAAAAAAATATTCCCTCTCTTCACTTTTAGTACTGGTTCTACCAATTCCCTATTTATTCTACCTTCATCAAAAGTTCGTGTTTTTGAATATAACAATGGGAAGTATCTCTTCGAAGTGTTTATAATATCTTAGGAATTCTATCCTTTTGTGAAAAACATCAACTCTTTCAAACAACCTTTTATACTGTCTTCCTCTTTGAATTTAATCCCTATCTCTCTTAAGAGTCCCCAGAGATATGTTGCGAGCGAATGTTTTTGTTTTAATTTCTCCGAGCCGGGATTCAAAGAAATATGATTTTTCTACTTTTCGTCTAAATTTCTAAGGGAATGTAATTTGTGACATCTGCGGAAGTGAAAAGTCTGGATGTCGACAAGGTTTGTAATCGTTCTCGTTTTTGATCTCTGTTAACAGATATTGGTGCTATATGAAATATTAAAAGAATTGGAATTATTATTTATATTTCAGTAGAAATATATGAATATTGATTCCACAATATTTGAAGATTAAATGGCAGGTTTAATGGACGTACATGTAATATGGTAAATACAAAATGATAAACACCTTTGACCATTTTCTCATCCTATTTCAACCAGAGGGGAAATGTATCTCTGAGAACTCGACTCAATGTATCATCAAGTAAAGGCGCCCTTCGTTGGAAGGTTTTTGAAAATTGAACAAATTCAATATATTTGTATCTCTTGAAAGTCGAAGACGACCCCTAAATAATATTTGCCGATGTTACCAGTACTCTCCTTCCGTCAGAAACAGTAAGAAGCAGCTGGCACCCATAGAAATTTAGTTGCTAGCTTCAAACTAAACATTATTAATTATATTAAAATCATTTATAAAAATATTGGGTACTTCTAAGCCCTATACTGTAGTGATGAGGTATTTATTGACATTTCAAATTTGTAATCCCTCCCATTTCAAGTTTGTAGGGTTGTAATATGTTATATAGCATACCAAGAAAGCTATAGCATTTAAATATATTATTTTCGTGAACTGAAACAATTTTCCCAATTTTTTGTAGAAGCTCTCCGATTTGGGCTCCTGTAAGATCTTGCACATGGTTTTTGAACGATCTTCTTATGTTTCTAAATATTTGTGAAGTAACATTTTGCAATATTCTTGGAAGCAATGAAAACATACTGTACAAAAATGTATCAAAAACGTTTGGTAAAATTGTGCGAACAAACTTGAGCAAACATGAGGGTAATGCCACAGATGCTAGAAATTAGTTGTTTTGAATCTCATCGTCTCGTAAGTAAAGTAAAAAAGGAATGCATATGAATCAAATCAAAATTCCTGTCAACTAATTATGAATAATATGATATATGATAATAATATATTATATGACTAATATTCCAAAGGTCGGCTTTTGCAAATTGGTAATTACAAGAGAAATTTAACATATTCAATTGTTGCAGTTTTATTTATATAGTTAACATCGACATATTTAGCAAAACTCTTATCTCTTATCGAAACACGAGTCAGAACATCCAATTGTGAATGTTGTGTAGTAGTGTAAACAGTCTTTCCAGTATACATAATCACTTAGTTCACAAAAGTGATGTAATATTTAGTGTCCTTTTAAATAATTTAAAACTGATTCATATTAGAAAGTTTTTTTTGGGAAAGCTATAGGTCTTAAATAGAAGATTCCTAAACAGCTTGGAAATCGACGTTTCGGTGAGTATATTACCATCATAGGCAACCCACCAATAAAAATATTCATAACAAATGAATAAATGTACTAGATACCGAAACAACACAGACAAACTTTTCAAAAAAGTACCATTCAACCATAAATGAGTGAACATTCACGAATGGTACTCAAATTAGAAATCATATGTAGAAGCTATGCACAACTTTACAGCGGCAATTATTAAAAAACTTGCAGTTTCACAGATATTTTCAGCGCAGTTGCCAATCTCCAAAATACAGTGCAACCTTAATATAACGGACCTCAATGTAAGGAGTTCCTCGATTTAACAAATTCTTTGTAATCCCCTTGAATTGTCCATACGAGTCAATGTAAAATATACCTATACAATTTTTGCGAACAACCTCTTTATAACGAATTTTCAACTATCAAGAAAAAGTATAAATACCTCTAATCAACGAATTTAAAGAACTGCTAATAATCGATATACAATGCAACCTTAATATAACGTACCCCATATAACGACTTCCTCCATTTAACAAATTCTTCGTAATCCCCTTGAATTGTCCATAATTGTCCATGTAAAATATACCTTTATATTACGAACATTTTTGCGAACAACCTCTTTATAACGAATTTTCAACTATCAAGAAAAAGTATAAATACCTCTAATTAACGAATTTTGTCAACCCAAAACCTTTATATAAAGTTCCCACCAATGTATAACTCTTAATATCATAGTATGAGATTCATGTCGCGACAGGTTTCGACACGCTTTTGTTCGTAAAACAATGAAACTATTTTTTTAACTCTTTATAACGAATTTTAAACCAACCTAACCTCAACATAACAAACCTCAGTTCAACGAATTACTTAATATAACGAATATTTACTTGTTTTGCATCAAAGAAGTTTACAAATTGTACAAAATTCTAAACACTATTTACAACTAATAAGTAGTATGTTTGTATGTATGTGGATATTGGGGTATCATATACAATGCGATCCAAAGGATCTATTTTGTCCCCCTTTTTTGCTTTGCAACAGGGGAAAGTGTTTACAACTGATCGGTTAATCCCACTCCATAAGTAGTAACGTAATCATTGTTATTTTGCCGTCTCATGGAATTTTAGTTACTATAAAATGTTAAAAGTTGATGATCTATTAGAGAAATGGGAGAGAGAAACGCTTTATTGTCAAAAAATTGTTACAATTTGTAGACAAAAGCTTGCAAAAACTAAAAAACAAACATAAAAAAAACTAAATCAACATAAAACAAATAAAATAAAATTTCAATATTCAGAATAAAACCATAATGAGTAACCAAATTATAGGTAATAGTAATAGGAAATAATTCGTGTATAAGTTCATAGCAAAAATTAAACCAGTATGCAGCATGTACGGAATTAAATATTATTATTAGAATAGAAGTCGTTTACAGAGTGGAATGCGGGAAAAGATGATATCGAATTAATTCCAAATGATTGGCTTGCAAGATGACATCGTTGTATCAACCCTTACTTCTGTTGGTAAGGTATGACTTAAACCATGCGAGAGGTGTAGTACAGTAGCACTCAAATTTGTTGATTAAAATATTATGATCAACACAATCAGCTTTAGAAAAATCACAGAAAATTGTTGCAGTGGTGATAGTTGTTTAGGCCAGAATACACATTATTAAGGAGGGAGAAAATAGCATCATTTTTGCATCAAAAAACCCAAATTAATGGGTAGTAAGTATTTTTTAATTAAACAGAAATGATAAAAGACTCTTTATGACCAATTCGTACCTACCAATGTAAAATTGAATAAAAAGTCCAATTAGCTTTTAAAAGAACAGATTTCAATAATAAATAAACTTTTAATTTTCTAAAATCAAAACGGTAAACAAAACTCACATAACCTCAAAATAATGTAACGTCAAGAACTTTTAGTACGGTCAGTTATTCGTTGTTTCTTTTCACGACTACTACTGCCAATTTAAACAATCTATTACGTACACCTTGGAGTTGGTCTTTTGAAGGAAACAATCGATCTTATATTGTTATGTTTCATTTCTATTGATAGTATGTAAAAAATATATGTTTTTTAGTGAATTCAATAGTTCTAGAAATTTCCTTCAAGGGAGGGTCTTTAGTAGGGTACAAAAAGATGTGCATTATTGTTTTAAATAAATAAGCGAAGAATTAAACACTATTTTTCTGCTGGGAATGTGTTTAATACACTAAATAACATACAATTTTAACAATGACTACTTCGTTCTACTCCAAATAGATTTATTTACTTGCCAAAATACAACGTAACAACTCATTACATTTTGTTGATGATATATGGGGAAATATAATCTTTCTATTTTACACCTATAACATAGTACGGTACGCAAATGGGTGTTGCACTGTTTTGTTATAATGTTGGTAGTGGCGGCCTGCTACTGTCAGTGTCAAACAAAACGTCTTTTTCAGTGATCCCGTCAACAAAGTGTAATTATCACCAAATTCATCAAAAGTGTAAAGATTTTGACAGAAATGGGTACCTTGTAGTAGTAGAGGGAGGCGACGGCAATGAGTCAGCCACCGACGAAAGTCGAAAGCTTTGAACCTAATCTCAAAATTTCAGCTGTGATTATGTGTTTTTTCGTGCGTGAATGATCAGTCATTGTAAATGTTGAAACGTGTATTTCATGTAAAAGTGGTAAATAAGGAAATTAATATATATATATATATATATATATATTGATAATTTATTTTTTTTTAAATTCCAATTCATAATCGTTTATAGACATCTTGGAGAGCTCTTCACTTCGAAAAGTACAAGCATAACCGATAATGAGAACAACCTGAAAAGATGAAAGGTTTATATAATGTGGAAATCGATATATAATTTAATATCTACTTTCATTGCCAAGCTGGCAATTGAACGTTATCACCAGCTCCAGCAATAAAACAATGAGAATGTCATCAGAATACAAATCTTCGAACTTTTTAGGTTTAAAACCTTCGAAAATGTTTTCAGGTGAGCAGGAGACTTGAATATTTTGAAATATCAACATTTCTACTACACTCTACAAGTTACCTGCCCTGTAATTTCGAATATGTGGACCACAAGATGATTTTTCAGCTTTACTCAGAATTTCAAAATAAGCATAATATTTTCGCCCATTTTACGTGCTATAATCAAAATTCTTAATAGTCTTTCTTGTAAACGGTGCGTATATATTTGGAAGCAAATTCTTTATGGCCTCTCCAGCCATTTAACGTAATTCTGGAGATGTGCAATTAAATTCTCAGCCTCGTTCATTAATTTTCTTGTATTTTCAAGAAAAACCTTGAACTATTTCATAATTGACTTTTAATATGTTTGTTTATCCCTCTACAATGTTCAAACAATTTTTTAATTCAAAATTAAAAAAGGAGCAAACAGACAATTTTGACGCATACGATAAAATAATGTCTGACAAAACTTGTATAAGAAATAACTTTGATTTGCATAATGTTTTTACTTTTGAAAATATATTATTACGATGTTTGTTTCTTATTAGGCGTATTAATATGTTTTATACACGATTGTATAATATACTCATTATACGTCTGCTTGCTCGACTTCGAAAATACCCATTAATGATGGCAGTGATCAATCAATCATTAATCGCTGCTCAATATTTTTAATTGAAAAGTAAATTTGCTTACACCAGATTCGAACCCGGGACCTACACTTTCAACGCACGTAGCATTAAGACATTGAATGTTTTTGTCGTATATGTGTTTCTCAACGTACCATGGTTTTTGGAAACAATTTATAAATTGATGCACCTTCCGAAACAATATAAATTTAACTCAAACTATAAAATGAATGTACGCGATAGCTTATTTATCTGACATCAATTTTTCTTTAAAACCCGTTAAACTTATGGGAAAAAAACGGTATTGACTGCTGTATACTAGGAATTAAATTTAATAACCATGTGAAAATTGACAGCATAAACTGAGATCTTTTTTCATAGTCAGATATGAACAAGTCCGCTATGTGCTTTGTCATTGTGAAACAAAAAATTAAATGAATAAATAGGAAGGGAAAAGTTTCACAAAAAAATTAATTAATATCAAGTGTCAAATGTAGAAGGCTCAATATCAAGGCTTGAAAAATATTAATTTTTATTGAATGATCAATTAATTACTATAACTAGAATAAGCTATTTTCATAAAAATGGAATATTGGGACATAAAATACATATATTTATGAAACATTCTCTAATTTTGGAGAAAATTTGTTTAAATCAAGATTGTGTCTCCAGAATGCTGATTCACTAAAAAATTAACAAACAAAGAAGCAAAATGGAGAAGAATGCAAAATGAGAATAATGATAAATTATTTAAAAATGCCATTATGATAGTCATAAATTCATTCATTCATAAATATTCGCAAATTTTGAGATAATTTTGTGAATTATCCTATAGTTATTCTTTTCATGTTTTATAAAAAATCTGAAATGTGATATCTTAGCTAACTTAATGTGAATTTCACAGATGATATTTGAGGCTAGATTTATGTGAAGAAAATTATCTTTTCATTTTTACGTTGAATGCTATAAACGTTTGAAACTGAGTGAAATCACAAATATGTAGAGAGCTTCCTGCTCTTTACGGTGAGGATAAAATTCTGCAACTGACAAGAAGGATCAGCAGGTAAGTTGTCAAAACATCGCTGAAGTAATAGACATAAACCGTCAACCAAAATGGAATCGAGAAAGAAAGTCAATATTATCGTGCCGTATGAGTATAACTATATATATGAATATAAATTTCTTATTTCTTCATTATCCGTTATTGAAATCTAGAATATTTTATTAAAAAGAAAAACGAATAAATAATGATACGTTTCAATCTCAGCTTTAAAAAATCGATAAATGACTAGAACAGTTGTAGAAGAAACTTCTTAGCCCAGATTGAGGAGCAGTATAGTCTGGTGGGTGTGTTTTCTGAGATGGATAAAAAGGTCTACCTGACTACACTGCCAACTAGTGCTGGCTGCAGTTTGCAGCTCGCCCTTTCCACTCAAGTTTAGGGAGGAAAGTATTCCCTATGGAAACCGCCGTCAGGCATTACTTCGCGAGAAAGGCATTATCTGGTTTGCTCTCTCTTCCTCATTATTTCTCTACATCCCTCAATCGAAGCTGGTTGGCTAGGAGTTCATAATGAAGATGGATCTTCTTCTACTACTTCGTCGTTGACGATTGGACACGGCCCAAGCTCATACGTTACTCTGCATTAGAGTAAGGAGCTTGCTGTTACACAGCCCGTCGCTGTGTTAGTTGTGACATATGCTAATTCACTCTTCGTATCGCAGGTCCTGGGGATTTTTGTGTTGAAGGTTTTGATTGCGTTCCATTCATCTTCAGAGCTAAGCATTGACTTGACCAAAGTTTTAGGTGTAATGCCTTAATTCATCGTAACTTCCAGCTTATATCGGTGTGTCTCAAATCTTTGTCATTGAAAAAATGTTCCGTGTGTACGTTCGGTCCCTTGCACGCTCAGCATTAGAGAAATCTTCGAACTTTTATTTAGGTATGTCCAGAAGCACCCATGCCCAGACAACATCTGCGTAAGTATTAGTAGCTAACACTGCTTGTGCTTACGCTGTGTCCTCTCATTCACGTTAAGAACCTTCCCGTTGGAGACTTTCCACACGTCTTTTGTCATCGCTGCATACTCGCTTATATTAATTTTGATATGGTGTGCATCCCCATTGTCGTTTCTTGTTCGGAGGCAGATGTACTCCTTTTCCTCAAGTAGTTCCTCTATAGGAAACATTTCTGCAATTAATTAGGCCAATCCTTTAATATCGTACGAAATGCACTTATCACTCGGGATTAATTGATGTCATTTTCTTGCGGGTTTCTTAGGATTTTAGGTCATCTGGTAACGACGGTCATTATGAGTATTCTTTTGTTTTGCTTGGTCGTTTTATATGGGACACCAGTCTTGACAAGATAGCTCTGACTAATGATACTTGTGTGTGTTGTTGTGAGTTTTTGTATGTTATGTTACTGAAACGTAATTACATTCTATGAATTTATGAAACTAGTTCAAATCGGTAGTACTATTTTAATATTTGAACTTATTTCAAGAAGAAATTTAAGATAATCATCTCTGCGACGACAAAGCCAAGCTACGCGTATCCTCGATGACTTGTCAATAATTGACTGAGCTTGGTTGAATTTTTGTCAAATTTTTTTGATGAACTTTCTTGATGGAGAAAAATTATGTTAGATTTTTCGTCACAAAAGTTCTACATTAAGAAAATTCTGGAATTACTTAAAAAAGATGAAGGATACATGTATTTGAATAACAAATAATGGATAAATTCAATAAAAATTGAAAGGGAATTGGAATATAGTATACAGATATCTAGATTTATGTGATCAATCTTATGTATCAACTGACAAGGATAACATCGAATAAATAAAAAAATCATAAACAAGATATTAAATTTAAGACGTTCACGTGCAGCAGTCTAGTTAACTCATCTTATATACTGATACTAAATTTTCAATACAAAATTTCAACACACTCATAACCTTATCGCCTAATATGGCTATATCATAATGCCTTATTATTGGTATAACCATATTGAATTTTTTGGGCACTCAACTATAGATTTATGATAGTATTCCCATAACCTGTATATGTAGTCAAATCTAATGAAAGCATATTATTTTGCCACACTGAACGTCCCCTTTCTCTCATCTCTATATCTTCCCATCGGTCATCCCCATCTTTTTAATTTCTACAATTTCTTCATATGTGTGTAAGTCCTCCAAACAATAATACATCAAACGTCTCTTGGTTGACACTAAAACTAAAACCAATCTACATACGAGAGAACTCTCGCTGGTGTAATGTCCACTCTGATCGCCGTAGCGTAAGAAAACATGATAGAGGAGAATATAGGATACACCACAATACGCCACCAAGACGAACCACTTAAGTCAAGAGAAATCCCATTTCTGCTATTGCCTACTTCGTATAATTGGAAATTAACAAAAGCAGTCGATCAAAATGGGCACAAATCTTGATTGGATTTTTTATCACAAGTTTTATGTAAAACTAAGATGTTTGTGTATTGAAAATATAACGATACGCTATTTACACGTTCTCACCATTTAACGTTGCTTTTATGGACCACTGCTCCAAGAAATGGAATACGTCGTTTTAGCATTTAATAATCGTATGTATAAATGAAATGCTTCAGAAGTGATCTAAGAACATGTTGAACTTGTTATGTTATAATCACGAATCAACTTTGCCACGCTATTGTAATATTTGCATCTTAGCAGACGTATCTACAACTGTAGAAAAAGTTGCAAATTCGAGAACATTCTGATCAATATAATAGATAATTAAATAAAATTTCTACTTCTCTAGTGATGTTCGAAAATCTTTTAGACTAGACGCTCAATATTATTCTGCAACATTTTGTAACATCTACAGAAAAAAAGAATTATGGAAATTAGATTCATTACATGTATTTAATATAAATATAACATGCATTAGTATCAACTGTAATAAATAACTTCCCGATCATTTGTTGATTGTACAGGTCTTGTATTAGTATCAATTCTTTTCTCACAACCATAAAGTTTCCTGAATTGTTTGACTTGTCTTGAAGATATCATCAATGGCTCTGGTTTGATTATCCATCTGACTCCTTCAGTACAAGGGGGAAATGTAAGGGATCCCATATAAGTATAATAATCTCTTGTAAAATCGGGTGTAAGTAATGAAAGTGTAATTGGTTCGATACATATGTAGCTCATCGGTCTTTTCAAATATCTCAGAGCCGTTATCATAGGTTCAAAATAAGGATTATCAATTGGGGTTACCATGAAAAAGTAGCTCAACATAACTAATGATTTATTTGTAGCTGCTGTCAAGATATCTTCTTGGCAAGAGCTTTTTTTCACAAAAGCTGCTTGCAATTCCATAGCAAATTTAACAGAATTTATCATGTGTTCCGATCCCTCGAAATCATTTGATCCCCATCGTAAACGAAGATTCACAAAACGATATTCTTCTTCCAAGGGACCACCAACAATTGTAGGATAAGTGCAATTCGGCCATGATGCGTAAAGAACTACATTGTGACTATTATTATACAATTTCATTTCGGCTGGAACTATATGAAATTCTTCTGAAAATATAAGCGGACATGCTTCATCAGAACTAATCACTTCCACTCTAGTTTCTAATATATTTATAGGAGACTGTAGATTACCGTTTGCTTTTGAAAATATTTTATTCCAGAACGATGGACCATTTCCTTCACTATAATTATAAGAAGTGAATTCCAGATTCCTCGGAGGTTGACAATTCACTTCATATATTGCATCGTATAAATACAAACAGCCCAGAACTACAACTGCTGCGATAAAAAAATAATGGTACGATTCTAAATCTAAGAAATTGAGTTCCATAATAAAAATTTTGTTCGTTGGAAAAATTTAATGGACATTCTAGCCTCATAATTACTAAAGATTCAAATTTGACACAAAACTCAAATGAAAACTTGAAACATCAAACATAAAGTATCTTCTCTTTCGTCACCTTTTTTGGCCTCGTTCAGTTCGACAGTTAACCAGCGCATTAACTAACTTTCGTTACAAAGTTCTCCAATTGGTGAAACACCAGGGGAGTTCCAACTGACTTTTATTGTTCATATAACATGTAATATGGTGCAATCATGAAAATAAACTCACTATAAAAGTGAAATAAGATTGAATAAGTTCTTTTGGCTACTGCTTATTGATTATTTGGTAAGTATAATAAATATGAAATTGTAAAACTGCTTATAGATCATAACTCACAACAGTGTAACAAAATTCTCAGCTTATACCTAACTATAGGTTCAGATCATAAGTAACACCGATATAATTAAGATTGATAGGATAACTATTCATTGAATGGCCATTCTTATTAAATTTCTTATTAGTTAATAAAACTGCTATTTTTTATGGGTTAAAAAATAGGATCGTGTGAGTATATTATTCAAAAAGCATAAATGATAGCTAATATCCACAAAAATTTGATTATAATACGAGTTGAGTTTGAGTGGATGATAGTCATTTTAAGAAACTATTTATTAAACTATAGAAAAACTTAAAAATTTACTTTAAATAGACAATATTTCTAATTAACAATATTCAATAACGTTATTGAAACAATGATATTATGTTTATTCACTCACATATTCATTAGAATTAGGACGGCTTAACTTAAAAATGACTACTGTGAAAAATTGTTTCATTTTTCGAAAAATCTCCGTTCAGCTCTACACATTGAAGCAAGTTCTTACCATTCAAAAAAATATTTCAGTACTTCCATGAAAAACGCGTTTTTTTGCCACAACCTTTCCATTTGTTTGAAATAGCTTTCCAGCAATCTATTTTGTAAAATTTGGGAACAGAAACAATCGAATCAGGTGACTATGGCAGATAGTATGTAGTAAATTGTAACGTAATTCGGCTAATTTGACTGCAACAGTACCGGATGAATATACAGGCAATTGTCGTGATGAGAGAAAACACATCTATTAAACATTATTAAGGATTAAAATCAGCGTAATATTGGTCAGGTACTGTTGATATTTTCTCTGAATTATCAATAAAGATTACAAAAACCCAAATCTCTTCAGCTTATAGCAAAAAAAACGATTTTTTTCGAAGTGAGTTCCTTGAATAAAATCCATTGTTTCCACTGTTTCTTATTTTGAACTCAAGTTACACCTTCTAAGAAATATGCAAAAAAATATTCACTTATAGTACAATAGAGTATTTGTTAGAATATTGACAGCAAGTAATATTTTGATCAGCATTTAACAATCGCGATAATCTCATTGCAAATAGCTTTTTCATACAGAGGACGATGAGGATTGATAATGTATCCATTTAAATATTTTTCCAATTACTGCATTGTAAGTTACCATAAGTTTGGGAGATATAGTGAGTATATCGAGTTATTCTTTCAATATAAGTATATTTGTTTGTGAATCTTAGAAAGCAGATTATTCCATCATTTATTGTTATACAGATGTCGTCATAAGTCAGACAACGCTCTCGAAAAATCCATGGTATCCATTCATTAGGTCTCGCGGGTCCGTATTGGTTTGAGAGTCACGTGTCGAGCCAAAGTTATCTGGAAATGCTTGAAGATTTACATGGGCAAATGGACAACGATCCAACACTCGCGAACATCCGTAATTGCATGCAAGATTGAGCTCCACAGCAGTACGCGTTATGTATGCGGGAATACCAATGTTAATTATGGAGAATGATTAGGCAAACGAGGCTTCGTTGAGTAGCCTGCATGATTATGTGACCTGATATCTTGTGATTTCTCCTTGTAAGGCCTTTTCAAGGACCACGTTATTGAAATGAAGAAAAATTTGAATCTCTACGCGGACAGCTAGATATGCTTTACTGGAGCTGTTTATCCGTTGAGAAACGTTGCCTTGAATGTATTGATCAAGATGGGCATCAATTTGAACACTAACAGTAACCCCGTTTCAAATCACTTTTGTAATTTTTTTTAATGAATTCATTGAAGCTTCATTTTTTTCTCATGATGCAAAATTGTTGACTTATACCTACCTCTGTTTATAACCTTTCATCCAAAATACTCCATATCCGGTCAGTTGAAATATATATTTTATTTTTAGACCATACAATCTCTTAAACTGGCGGAGAAAAATCACAATATCTTAAACGACGTACTTCAAAATATCTTGCACGTGTGTGCAGGATTCCGTATTCCTCTGGCAGCTTTCAATGGCTTTCAAAGGAATCGAATCGAAAAATTGAAAACCATTCTAATTGTTGAAGGAGAATCGAAAATGATATCTATTCATTCGAAAAAATCAAGAGAAAAAATTTTTGTGAAAGAAAGGGTTATAAAATGAGACTTCCATTTTCTATTTAAAAAAGTGTTGACGTTAGTCCTAATAGATATTTTATCACTTTATCACTCATGTTGTGGGGGAGAATTGTGGTTCATGTATATGTATGGATTTTGTCAATAATTTCTGGAGTAGTTGCAGTAAATGACCGTCATAAAACTTTTACATCAGTCCTGTTCATTTGTTCAATTGTAAAAAGCGGAGAACAACTTACAAACCATTCGAAGGATAGGAACAATTCCAAAATAATATTCAAGGGAATTTTTATCTATTCCATCTACGTAAAAAGAATATTTTATTAATACTCTAGTTCTTTTTATATCCATGAACCAATAATGAAAATAGCTTCTATATAAGTCTTGAAACACAAACATATTTGTTAATGTAAAATTTTGAAAAATGACTACTAAAAAAAAGCAAACTAACAATATAATTAATGTAGCGAAAATAGTGGCACGCAATTGGACGGTCTTTTGATTTATTATGAAAACAAACGATGAATTTTTTCTCCAGAAACATTATTTGAAATCAGAAAACTAAATATGACAATTCGACCTAGTGCGCATGTATTATGCATGGATCGAAATGCAAAATCTTGGAGCTTACAACCTTGAGGACGGACCGTGTTAGCACTGTTTTTAGCCATTGTTTCTCGTATGTCGTACATTAGGAAGGTACCCTTAGACTAAAATAGCCTGGTGGTGTTACGAGATCCCATCTTAATCTGATTCACTACTAGATATTTCTCTTATGACACTAGAGGAAAGCTTCTCATATGGGAGACAAGTTGAAAAAGTGTCCAACTGTAAACGATAACTGTTCCAGAAAGCGCTGATGTGGACAAACAATACGGTATGACTGGAGCAATTGTGGGTGGATTTAATTATGCCGAGTTAAAAAATTCAATATCATGTTTAACACAAGTAGTTCATTAGTGAAAATACAAAAGACTTTATTTTTACAAAATAATGTCGTTAATATAAACTTCAATAATTATTATAAAATTATCCCTGTTTATTTGGCACCACAAATTTCGACGGACACTTTTTCATATTCACCGATGATTCTCCCTATCTTTACCCTCCATAAATATTTCATAAAACGTTCATTTTTATTCAATTTTATATGATAATGAAGAGCATTACTTGATAAAAGCCGCTTATTTAATAAACACATTAAATAATGATTGTCATTTCAATGTTGATCCCGGAGATAAACTGATTCCACTACCCAGAAATATGTTATAGCACAAATTTGCAATTTTCTACTTTACTATTAGATGGAAATCAAAATTTATAATTCATTGCTATGTTCTTCTTATTTGATTTAAGCAGTTTTTAATTACTAGAAAGTAGCGTGAATTTATATACGCGGTGTATCTTACTTCCGTAATTTATTTATAGGTACATATATACACTTACACTGAACTATTCACTAAACTAAACTTACTACCTATACTAAACTATAACACTTTTATGTTATAGTTTTATGTACTATGACATCGAATTGTTTACTAATTTGAGACTTACTCTCCTAGAAATCTATAACTTGCCGTAACAAAATAAAAACCCTTTGGGGTCATCCATAAATTACGTCACATGTTAATGGGGGGGGAGGGTATCATCGGAATGTGACATAGTGTGACAAGGGGCAGGGGGGGTCAAAAACTTTGTGACATCACATGTTAAAATTCAAAATTCATCACGCAAAATTCAATTAGTCGTTTGTGGCTTCCTAACTAGTCGTTTGTTTTTCTGTTGTCTAAAATATTTGACTTCTTTATGTTAATTTTATCAAAGATTATATAATAAAAGTAAGAAAAAAATAAAAATAACTGTTTTCTTTTGATTATTTTTGAATAAATATATAAATTTGAAAAATGTGTGACGTCACATCAGGGGGGAGGGAGTTTTGAAATTGTGACAACCTGTGACAAGGAGGGGGGGAGGGGTTAAAAAGTACTGAAATTTGTGTGACGTAATTCATGGATGGCCCCTTTTTAGAAACTCTATGAAAACAAGGAAGCAGATCTAAATATTTCAAAAAAGTACCCGGTGCATCCGCCAAACATTAGATACGATTGACATATTAAAACAGGACCGGCTTTACGGTCCACATCAGTGGACAAGTTCGTAATATAAACACCTCCTTTATGGATTTTCAGACCCATTTCTTCACGTTCCGTCTTATGAAAATAATAAATCTCTTGACGGGCGATATAGATACAAATTAATATGTGGACACTGGTGTTCTGGAAGATCACCTCTGTTATGACGTCTGGCCAGATCAACTAGTTGCTCATTATCTTAGTCGTAGCCGGTCAAAAGCTTTGAGGGACTTCCTGCACATAGCGGTAGGTGGATAGATCTTAAAATTCGTTCTTGTAAAGCACGTAGAAGACGTATCGCGAATTGTGTTAGAGTCTTAGTGTCTTGCCGGGGACTGGAGCCTGATCTCTAAGTTTTTACAAATTCTTAAACTTGCAAATAGGGATCTAATTCGGTTGTCCCGGCCTCTCCATTATCAGCTTGTCACAGATTTCCTAGATCAAATGGCTATCGAAATTTCTTAAGGTCGATTGATAAACTGTGATTGAGGAAACGTGGAAAGGATTGATAATTTTGTCATAAAATACAATAGATATTCATAGATATACAAGATACTTTTTCTGAATTAAAACTTTTGTTGAAATTCAACAAAATATTTTCGTTGATTTTTGTGAGAAGTTTTTATTCAACAGTTTACCAAATGATTGAATGTATAACTTGCTTACGAAGGTATAGATATTGTAGAATAGTTTGTCAGATGTGGATTTACTTCTCATTTTATCTTCACCTTCCTTTTGCGATCAAAGAGTTCTTTATAGCGACTATTCTGTTATTTTGATAAATTTGCACACCATTGTTGTGAATATTTCTCAATAAAATAACCTCAACTATCTCCGCCAGAGTAAACGAAGTCCAGTCCTTTTTTATGTTTTTGATAATACGCTTCCTTACACCTTATGAACTATATTTTATATCTGTTTATTCAATCAGTACATCAGCTTTAAAAGTTAAAATGAATATTTTGAATATGGCTGTCGAAAGCATGATATATTAAGCTCTGATTATATAATTTATATTACAAAAACGAATGCGAAATCAACCCTACTTTTTGAGTAAGCTCATAGAAAATCAAGTATTTCAAGTAGATCTTCGGAAAAGTATACTGTGTGTCACTAGTGCGGAAACTAGAATATTTTATATAAGATGATGAAACACGAAATGGAAGAAATGGAATGAAATATAGCTTTCTTATAAACATCGTTTGAAAACGAATACATGATTATTGAAGAAAATCAATTTTTTTATTGTATGGGCTGTATTTGGTGATGATATAAACTTCTTGAGGAGAATGAACATGTATTATACATGTCCTCTCCGTTTGGCATTTCGTTATAAATTTTGATGGTTTGTTTGCATTCAATCCAAGTTTCAGTTTATCCTCAGATAATTGTGAATTATTGAAACTGATTGATATTTACATACAGAATACCAGCATACGAGTTTGCTAAGAGTTTATACAGCTAGAGCTGAACAATTATAAATTGATTGTGAACTTATCTCGTTATATTTGTACAATATCGGAGTGTGAGATTCCATTTACGTCTCCCTATATAATTGCATCAAGAAACTTTCAAGCTTATTGCAAATGTATAGATATTCTTCAAAAATTCACAAATTCAGAATAGAAAGTATTTTGGCATTAACGAGTGATAACAATATATGATATTTGACAAAATATGAATCCGAGGAAGGTTTATCTTATTGGAATAATCAATTTATAATCATACTTTCCCGGATCTTCATCCTCATGCTATTGAGTAATTAAATAAGAACATATGTTAACAACCTCTTTCAAGGGTAAAATGGAGTTTTGTATTAATTGAATTGTAATTTGAAATAAATATCAACCCTGCTTGTTATTCAAAAAATTCATACATACGTCGGTCATAACTTAATATTATGATATATGATAAGAACTATATAAGGTAAATCTAATTAGAACCTCATTAATGTTCAGCGTTATATTCTCAATAGGTCCTTGTCAGGTTACCTTACCAGGTTATGGAACGACCTGAAAAGGTCCTAATCTAGTCCTCACAAAAAGCTCTAGCTTGGCAGACCCTATCCATTAAGTTTTTGCAAAATTAGTCGGATTCTTAGCATCCATTTATAACTGTAGATGAAACCTACCTCCATCACTACACACCTGAAACGAAAAAATAGTCAAGACAGTAGACTGCAAAGAGCGATTCAATTCCGAAGGAGGCAAATACGGTTACATCGGCTAGAAAAGTGAAGGCCATCGGTTTTTAAACTAGGCATAGAATTGAGTTCATCGACTACCTTCAAAGATGAAAAAATAACACCTTCTTACACTTCTGGGATTGCCATGTCTAAAATCATGAATTGCACTTCGAATTTGTTGACCACCAACATAATAACTAAATCTGGCCCCTATTGACTTTTCATATTCATGATCTTGAAGTTAAACTTGCTGAAGATATTTTCATCAGACCAGGGCGTTATCCCATGCGTAACGTGTATTCTGGTGAGACAAACTGTAACTATTATTGAAGAGAATTGAAAAGTATAGAAAATCGTTGAAAAAAGTATAGAATTAAGAATGATTATGATAAAAATCTTTTGCTGCTTTGTTAAATCGGAAACTTTTCTGATAACCCTCGCAAGTACTTCAAATCAAAAGCTTGGACTAGTCATGGAGATTGGTCTTTTAATTCAAAAAGCTGATGGTGATAAACATAATGACTGGGTTCTTAAGAATCCGAGGAATGTTATTTTAAAGATCCTTCCAGCAGAATACTAAAAATAATACGGACCAACATTATGTCCATATTCGGGCAATGAATTCGAAGAAGAAAAATATTTTAAAAAAAAAGAAAAGTAAGCAGCCCCAATATATTTTCAATAAGAGAATACAATTTCAAATTACTTGAAGTTACCGGATTTTTTTCAAAATATGCTGAGTTTCAGCTCAAAAGATGTCAAACAGTAAGTAGTTGGTCACTAATCACAATAATTTTCGTTTATGTACGGTGAAGTTATTTAAAACTCTCGAACTTGAATACACTATTATGATACAATGAGACCCTTTATTTTGTGTTTCTGAAATAAAACTAACCTTACAAAAGCATCTCTAATGGGGTAAATGAGATCATAGAATGGAGAAAACAGATATCCCGAAAGTACAGCGCATCAAAATGACTGAACATGGGAATGCTTTGTCATTACGTGTTTGTTTATAGTTAGATGAGAAGCATTATAAAAATTTAATAAACAACCAGAGACCTACATGTGGGATTATAACTACATGACATAAGCATTATACAAGAGAATTATTCTACCAAAATATTAATAATATAAGATAAAATTGAGGTTCCAATCCAAAACTCGCCTAATCCATAGTGACACCTATGAATTATATTAATAGTCCCTTATGCGACCTTCCACTGTAAACGTATCAAAAGTCAATTTATCCTATATTAAAAACATTAAAACTGTGAAATTTTGTTAATAAACGATGAATTTTTATGAAAATTTGGATTTAAGCTCTACTTACCCCTTTATTCAAAATCTACCCTGTGCCGAAATATGCTTTCTATTTTTTAGGAATTGAAACTACCCCTTGTCGTGAAAAATTTGGAAATCTTGAAGAAGTTTATGATTAATCGGACTCATGCAGACCATCCTATGGGGGTAATAATATTGAAAGCTTTTTTTTAAAACATGATTTTCATGAAAATTTTAATTCAATTTCTACTCACCTCCTTTTACGAAATCTTCTCAGTGCCGAACCGGACTTTTCATATTATTGCAAAAAAATTTAAAATCTAAGATTTTATGCATGTTTTCGGTAAAATGAAGTTGAATTTTATTATTTGTGAATCTTTTGACATTTCTGAACACGTTTATTATCAATCAGATTCATACAACCCCTCCTAATAATCGCCTTATCATATGAGAAAATCTCAACGATTCTTTAATAATTGAAAATCATTCAAAAGTGTATTCATATTGAATTGAGAATATTTTGACGGTAAATTTAAGAAGTGTTGCTTTTTAAATATTTCAACCCTTATGAAACCCACCTTGAATGACCTCAAAATGAATGAATCTCAAAATTGCGGAATTTTTTACGGAAATACTAAAAAATTGAAAATTAAAATTATTCTGAACTCAATCAAATTTTTTTATGTAGCAAATAATGAGACAATTTCAAATACTTATATTTCATCATCACTCTTCCTCTTCTCGTTCGTCCACCTGCTCTACTTCTTCGTTGCTATCAACTTTTTCTTGAGTATCTGTTAAGACAAGACTATTCTGAATAATTAGGACAAGCACTATCACAGAAAAGTCCTACTCGTCGGCACCCGCATGTCGATCCGCACCCTTTTTGCAATTGCAAAATATAATCTTCAGTAGTTCTTCTGGTGCGGGTTGATTAGGGGTTTCTTTAGGCATTCGTGCTTAGCCCCCACCACCAAAGCCATTTTATTTTCGTCAGTAACTCGCTCAATTTTGAAGGTAGAAACTTTTTTAAAAAAGCATTTTGTAAGTGATTTCGAGTTCCTCAACATCATATCAATTAAAAATGTTTTCAATACCCGTTTTCGAAAACAGTGCAGCTCAAAGTGGTTTCATTTGATATGCGAATGCAAATATTGAACTAATGTATCTCCTCCAATTTTTATGATACATAGATTTAAAAAAGCTCAAAATTTATGGCAAGAAAAACATGAATATTTGAAACATTTCCATATAACATTAATAGTTTCTAGTTTATGGTTAAGGATTAAGAAAATCAATTAGTTTTCCTAAAATAAGCACTAAAAACCGGTCAAATCACATGGATCATTTCAATAATATATAAATAAAGTTAATTGCGAGTCGATTATGATCAATTTCAATTAGGATGGTAATGGTGACTGTATAATTATTACATTTTTTTAAAAAAGAAAAAACAAGAAACAATATTTTTGTTATAAATCACTTAACTCTTATACAAAAGGCTTGAGAGTGCTCAGCGATCCCTCAACGAGCAATAACTCAGTTATTATTGAATTTATACAGGTCCTTAAAAAACGAATCTTTTTGGTTTTTTATTATATGTAGTAGTATGTTTAGCCAAAAAATAAGTTTTTGGTAACAATGTGGAAAATGACCTTGTAAACCTACTGGACAAGGAAAAAAAACCTCCGTCACTGAGATCGACATATTCGCGGTTAAAATAGTTTATTTACTTCTCGAACTTTTTTGTAGATATTTCGAAATTCATTCAAATACTACTGCTCCTACTGAAAATTCAATCTATTTGCAGTTGTTTTTATTCCATTTCACAACTTCATCAGATTCTGTAGTAAAAATGTAGAAGGGGAATTTAACGGAAATTAATCAGAGTGTCTATCTTATACATTTTAATTATGTAATCGATTATTCACAATCGTTAGAGGCCAAACTGATTCAATTAGTAGGGAATTTCAAATTTAATATGTAAATAAATATCGCGTGAATGATAGAAGGAAGCTTCTGATAGAGTGAAGTATGGAAAAAAACGACATCATATTTTTCAAATATAATTCCACTCCCAGTTTTGCAAATTCAGTTTTCTGTCATTTATTGCAAATGGTTCCAAAAATTTGATGAATTTTATGACGTATACATAATTTGGGATCAAGTTTACAAAAAATGGGCACATTACAATCAAATATATCAAAATAATTTGAGTTTTATTGGCCTCTTTCCGGTAAATATTTGATATAATGCCAAAGCCGATACTATTTGCTGACTACGTTCGTTCTATATTTCGCATGTGATAATTTGTAACAATATTATATTTGAATGTTAGAAGCAATTGTTTATTTTGGATAACCCAATTTTCACAATAATTGATGTGTCCTCAGAAGAATTGCAATTTTATTAGGATATATTTACAAGTTTTGTTCATTAAATGATCGAATGTATTCTTCCTAAGAGTAATTAGCTTAAGGAATCACGTAGTTTTGGAGACAGTACTTCGATTTCAGGAATAGAGTTTTGGATAGCGTTAAACTTGTCGGTTACAAACTTTCGAATAACGTCCTTTCAGTTCCCAATTTAGAAAAGATAGAAAAGTCAGGCCGATTCACGTCAATTGAGTTAGGACGTTGAAAAGCTACAAAAATATTTTTGTTGGACAATCTGAAGGGAAAAGTTCTATAATTCTGTCGACTCTTTAATCTGTTTCGGCTCTTGAAAGCCTTCTGCGTGGTTAATATACCATTCCCTACCTTCCTATCCATCGAAACATTGGGGATAATGACACAAATCTCCATAAGCCTGCTAAGATTTTACGAAACTTTCTGTTGTATAATACTAATCTAAAAACTGATTTTTGCTTGAAATTGATTACATTCTTTTTTAAAACGCCACTCCAAGATACGGTTTCACAGAAAACTAATATGCAAAACCTAGAGTTCAAGTTCAAACTCGTACTAAAATATACATTTCCCGTCTAGTTTGTGCTTCTAAAATTGTCGTATCCAACGTTAAGTAGCGAATGTCATAATTGTATATCTCAAACAAATTAATTAGAGCCTTGGTGGTTAACTGTTCCTGATATTTGGCTGCAATCTGAACGCAAATTTGTGAATTCCAAACATCCCAAACTGTCCTCGATACTTGTAGTACCGAAGAAGTTAACTAACCAACGAGTCGGTAGTAAATACGTTTAAACTACTGCTCGTTTTATGTTGTACAAATCAGTAAAGGGCGGTACATTGTTGAACCTTATGTTTTGAACCTTTGTTCTATGAATATATAAACAATTTGGTTTACATAGGCTAGAAGTTCCTCATCAGTTACTAACATGCCAGCAAAGGCCGCACCTCGATCGGGATTGGTTCTCTTTACTTGTAATAAGAATATGTAAGACACATTCTCGCATAGCGTGTAACAATCTCACGACCATGTTTCGTATATTGGATATTATGAAAGAATCAAAAAAGGTATGGAGAAAAATGGAAGATATCCATATTTTGTGATTTTGGATCATGTCATCATGATAATACTTCGTGCACGTGCGATCTGACCATCATATACAAAGTAGTTGTTTAAACCACCATTATATTTGCAAGTATATTAAGATAATACAACCTGTAAATAATAATTTTTTCTTCAAATCTAAGGTGGAAATAACTTGCAAATGATGACATTTGAAGAAGACGTAAATGCTATTAGAAGTATGAATTTCATTTAAATGAAATGGATTGAATGTTTACATATAATAGAGTCTTTCTGAAAATATTTCTGTGAAGTTTTCTACTGGATAATATAAAAAACATTTCAAATTTTGAAATAAACGCTGCAGTGTAACATTAAATTTTCAAGACTTCATGGAGCCACATAACCCATTCCGTTTTGCTTGTTTATGTTCATACTTACGTTTATTTGACAGCCGAAATAGAAAAATTTGAAATTTAATATTAACATATCAATTATTCAAATGAATTTGACATTGGTTTACATAAATCTTGTTGGAAAGTCAGTGAGACATTTTAGTGTATCATAAAACTCACTATAAAAATGGTAAATGAACATAGTATTTTGAATAAATACTATGGAGATTTCTGCTAAATATTCTGAATTGAAGGTGATTTATCCCAATAGTGTTTTTTCACAAGGGCTGCAATACGAGGGCTGCTTGGAGACAACAAATAAAAATAAATATACCTCTAAACCATGTGATTTTAACGCATTAACCGCTACTTCAGGTGTAGGAAAACATTGACGTTGCACTTTATTTTTGATCTGCAGGAGTAAGAAGAAATCATTGGGTGCCGAATGAGGACTGTAAGATAGGTGACCCATCAATTCGATGTTTTGACGGTCAAAAACATTTTTGCTTGAACTGATGTGTGAGAGCTCGCATTGTCGGGGTGGAGAATGATTCGTCTTCTGCGATTTGATTTCCCAGATTTTTTAGAACCCTTCTGTCAAACAAATACTCACTTTTATGGAACGGCGACATGTCCAGTTATTTCGAAAATACAGCCCACCATTTGCTTAGAAGTGCTCCATACACGATAAACCTTTGTTGGATTTGGCTCGTCTTGAAAACCCATACAGTCGATTGTTGTTAAGTTTCGGGTTCAAATACATAGATCCATAATTCGTCGACTATCAAAATGTTATAGACGCACTGCGATTGAATTTTTCCAGCATTTTTTTGCACAAATCGACACGAGTTTTTTTTTGACGGGCTGTCAAAACTTTTTGACAGTCAATTGTTCATGCAATATTGAATGTATAAGAGTGAAACTAAAGCCCAAGTATACCTCCATCTCACGGTATGTCACATTCTTGCAATATCAGTTTACGTACAGCATCGATGTTTTCTGGTGAAAAAGCCTATTTTGGACAACATTCACGTAATCCATCCTGTAAGGAAGTGCGACCACGTAATTCGAAAAACCAACGTAGAGCGGTTACTCGAGATGGTGCTTGTTTACCAGTGCAGCGAGTTGATCGACACACGACACATCGCTCGAAAATGTTCTGGATTTAAATTCGTTTTTTGACCAAGATGAATGTTTAAGTATCTGTAATCTGACAACACGATATAAATATTAAAAAGTCAGAGAACTTTGTATTGATTCACGTGTTGATTCGAATGCAATTGAATCAATGAAGGATCGATGTTGAAAGAAAACATTGTTTACTATACGAAGATTGAAGAGAATTATCAACAAAACGCACATCGCCCATCAATACAATAATTGTGAAAAATAAATCAGTTATTCAGGAATGAGTGGATTTGAACAAATTTTCTTCTCTTTTCATGTTTACGGAGATTCACTGGTCTTATTCGTATAAATAATTTCATTCAAAGCATACGAGGAAAAATATTCATCCATTACCTATACGTATTATGACTTCAAGAAAGCAGTATCTGGCGAAGTTTACATGAACAGATCAGGGTTGTTGTTTACCAAAAAAATAAAACTACCACAGCAATCGTCTATCGGTAAATATCATTAAGAAAATTTCATAAAGCAGCTTGTATGTTGATTTAATATTATGTAATATACTTTGTCTTATAATTGAAATATAATGAAAGTCCTTATATATACACGTAATTTTAGTGAATATGAAAGTTAATAACTAGCTGCAAGTTTTCTTTTTAATGACAATAACTTTCACATGCAATAAATTGAAACCTCATCTAACATGTATTCTCGATGAATTAAAAATTATACAGTTATATCTACCTATAAAGGAGATCAAAATGATAAGAGTTGTCTATTGAATTAAGAGTTCTGTCGTTGTTCACATATTTGACAACTGATTACTATACAATACCAAATAATTAGGAAAATATGGTTTGAGAAATGGATGCCAAACGAATTGGAAAACGGAAAAACTATCACTATGAACACACCAGTGCAGTAAGTATATGGGGATTATCATATTAAACGCTCCATATAAGATCCAGAAAAGTGATCCAAAAAGGACTGGTCAGTACATCGACTTGAAGGATACGGACCTGCCTTACCTATCTTTTCCGAGGTGTCAGCAAAACTCATCAAATACTAGAATTGAAATGCTACTTATTTTGGAAATTTTTAGATTGAGTACTAATCAATAATTGATATTTGTCGCTATCGATATTCTAGTTACTTTCATTGTATTCATAATTGATATATAAATAAAATAATAAAGGTAATTCTACTAAATATTAGTCAAATAGGTATAAACGACAGAACTAAATAATTTCTCTTGAAATCTTGCCATTTCCTTAATCAGCAACTACGCTCATATTTCAAAAAATATTGGCTTGATTCAGATTTTATACGAGGAGAACTCGAAAACATAAGGAGAGAAAAAAAGAAGAAAAAGCGAAACTGGAGAAAAAGTCATCTCCAATAATACTGAAGTCTACACTAATGTGGACAGCACAACGAAAGCAGCTAGTGCAGATAAAACTCGATGCCTAGTGAAAAATGGTAATTCACACAGGGAATATAACCATGGCAACATAAAAGGATTTCAAGAGAATGAAGATGCGTCTGAGCGAGTATGGAGAGATTAATTGGTTAGTCGTTAAAGGACTGACAATAAACACCCCCGCGACTGTAGTCGAGACATAACAGAGGGAAAATGGATCACAACCAATAAAAGTATAGCAACTAACGAGCCGTACTCAAAAAAACACCGACAACACCCGAAAATTATTACCGTTATACCGATAGCAACACTCATCGCCCAACAGGTAAAGTTAATCGGAGGACAGCAGGATCACTAGGTTAAGTTAGGTTAGTAAAAAAATTTACAAATATATTTTTTCCAAGGTTAACCGAGACCGCAAGAGGACAACCCCCGACCCGGTAATTCTGCACTTCATTAGCAAGTACCGAGTTACACATCGGAAACAGCTGTCAAGAAGGCGAAGGATCCCTCGGATAAGACCTATTCTTGCCGAAGAAGGTTAGAAAGAAGACAAGAGTTTTTAGCCATCAGGCTACCTGTTAACAATAAGATAAGACTTTCCGTGGATTCATCGATTTTCAACAGACCCTTGACTCAATAAAGAGAACATTTATTAACTTAAAGACCAAGAAATAGATAGAAGATTAGTCAAGATATCTATGGGAGAAACAAGAGTTATCATATTAAGACTTTAAGGAAAATCTGATGAGTTTGTGATTAAAAAAGAAGTAAGGTAAATCATCAAAATTATTCAACCTAAAATTAGAATATTTGAAGAGGAAAATTGAAGGAACCAGAGAAAATAGATAAATAGATCAAACGATGTACCAGCAAATGGAATTAGGCCATGTTATGTCGGATACAATAGAAAGGATCGGCCGGGATATAGCGGTGTTTTTTCTAGCTACATCAAATACTAGCTTATTATTATCTTCAATTACTGAGGTAACTGCAAATGGTCCATTATGCACAATTTCATTAGTAAATTTTATAGATGGGTATTTTAAATTATATGCTAATATGAAATCTTCTACAGTTGCTTTTGTAATTATGCGGCAGATGCCGTCAACATATCTGCACCATACCCAAGAATGTCTTGTAAGTAAACAAAAACATTGAAGAATTACTCAGAATTACTACACTTTTATGATATATCAAAAACAATTTGGGGAAAGGTTCTAATCAAAATTATAGTCTTTCTAATGTTGTTAGTATAAATATGTATCTGCATAAAATATTTTCTCATGTTGTTCTTTTCCACAAATCGAGTTCCAATTATTATTATGGTTGACCTCAGAAAATCGAAAATATCCAAGAGAAATTCTGGTATATACCCCGCGGATAATAGACTTTAAAATTACATTTATTTCCAGAATTTGCTGTTTTCCATTTGATTTGATTCATAAATGGCTTTAAGCCCTTCAAAGCTATTGCGAAATGCTTTCAAGTACAGTTTATCATTGAGAGGGAAAAAGGGTGATTGGTAAAAAAATCTGATTGTTTTAAATAGTGATTATTCAAAAACTTTCAATTGAAGACATTAATAGACAAAATGAATCCCAGCTTTTTGTATCGTCCATTTACCAGGTGGCTGTAGTGGAAGATATCTAGATGTCTTTGTTTGGATGAGATGAATATTATTTATGGAAGCTCCGTGTCATCTTCTCTATATTCAATTTTCGGGAAATGCGAATCTTTCTTGCGGCAGTCATCCATTGAACCTGTGTAAGATGACATTCATAAAATATTCTGAAATTTTGTATTCGATTAATTTGGCTATTGTAGTTTTGGATTATACGTCGCTAGCGATTTAGGAACAATTGTTTCATAAATTTTTTCAGATGGATGATTAATATTCAGAGTACTTTCTAGGATCAATTGAAAAGCTCATAGTATGAACGACTTGAATTCTTGTTTAATTCAACAAAATACATAAAAAGAATGTTTTTTTACGTTGAGTACAAATCAAAAGAATTTTTGTAACCTTTTTTGTTTTTTTAGGTAGAGAATTTTCTGTTGTGCTCGCAGCTAACCCCCATATCTTTGCAGAAGTATGCTATGCTAAACTTCATCAAAAGCAGTCGTACTAATTATAGTATTAATTCCTCCTCCTTGAATAGAAATTCATAAAATGCAAGCTAGGAAACAATTAATATTATCAAAAAGTGATTTATATTTGACGTGACTTTTGACATGACGATTGATTTATATGTTTCGAATTGTCACTATTATTAAATTGATAGAGTGAGAAATGGATTATTGGATAGTTGTATAAAAAGCTTAGTAAACTGTGAGTTCATTTATTATACAAATATTTAAAGCTAAGTGCGTGAGAATATATTTTAGTAGAGCCTATTGCAATATTGCCAAACCAATTTGAAATCAATTATCTAAAATCTATCGATGCGTCACATTAATAATCTATGAACTGATGTTATTTCATCTATTCTCCACTTGATTTTTTTGTAAAGCTACTGAATTGATTTTAATTTTCACTAATAACACGTCGAGAGAAAAACAAACAATACCAACGATTTTTCAATATTCCTCCAATAAATTAATAGTCAAATATTTTCACCTATATCTTTTATCGAAATGTAATTGGTATAATAAATCACCCGTCATGTGCATTTACGTGTAATTTTAATATTATCGGCGCAACTAAAAAAGCAATTTATTTAGTAGTTCACATCTTCACAAATAGGTCAGAAAGTATTCATTCCCCAATTATCACAATCACCTATTCCGTGCCAAAATGATGTAAGTAATTTACTAATTAACTTTCCTCACATTTATCTGACATTCAAATTACTTCAGATTCAACAATACGCAATATAATTTATCAAGACTCAATATTAAACAATATTTACCTGTTTTGGAAAATTTGCAGGAGAGAAACTATATTGTACGAGGACTCTTCAGCAAATAAGACACCTTTTTAAGATTAAGAAAGTAAACAAGATTCCAGGAAAAAATATTTTTATCAATAAGAGCGACTATTGTCCTTATATTCTATATACAAATTGGAGCACTTCACTGCTTCATCATAGCGGTGGATCGTTAAAGAATGCTGCTGCCTACGAATTAATGACTTGCACTTGCATTCTTTTTTGTCACAAAAACGCTATGCTGCTAGCCGGTCCTTTATTTTTGGATATAAATAAGTCACTATGTGCAAAATCGAAGCATGAGAACTGCAGATACGTAATATTCATTAAAAACTATCATTTAATTCCATAACTTTGAATTACAGAATTTTTTTGGAGTTATGAGTTTTCTTTTTACAAGTCTAGGAATTCTGAGAAGTTCTCGAGAATTTGCTGAACGGCAAGGAGAATATTCTTTGGATATTCTATAACCATATCTGCATCGAATTGGATCTTGAAGAAGTCTTGAAGGTTTAGATCGCTTAGACGTTAATATTAATTGATATATAAAATGCAGCTTTTCCTTTTTCAAATTAAATTGTTGCTATTACTATACACAACCATTTTAGATCTTTCGATACTTAGAGATGTTACTTCACAATCGATCGATTACTACATTGAAGGCGATATAGTTAATGATTAATTTGTTGTATTTTTTTTTTCTGAATGGCTGCTTGCATATAACTATCGAATTGATCTATGATTCTTATTGATCCAAAAAAGATCACATATTTTTATTTTGGGTTACTCACAACGTAAACTGATGGACAGCATCCCTTGTAATCATACTATACTTACATGGTAAACGCAATATTAATTCTGTTTTTTCACATTGACAAGCATGCTCAGTAGTTATATTTCCAATGCATCAGTGAGTGAATCTTCTGATATCTTTGAAATTGACAAATTCTACTAATTTCTTACAGAAGACTGTGTTCATAGTGTGCTTCTTCTCTTCAATTTTCGAAAATTTCAGTTCAGTTAAGAGTTACTTCAGAGAAACTATAACTGATAACATATTATTTTTAATTGTTTTGTAAAATTGTGACGTGTCCTTGGAATTTACTATATGAGTCCTTTGTAATAGTTTATGACAAGTTGTTTTCTATACAGATTATGAGGAAGGACCAAATATTACGTTTCGTATGACAAAGATAACTGAGCGAATGCAATTTTTTCAAAGCGGTTGTTATAAACGTACCAATTATTATTATTCCTGCGCTTTATTTGAAACCTTAGATTTGCCATAAGATTAAGTGATTTCATACATTAAAAAAATGATAATGAAACAGGCTAGTCTAGCCACGGATGCATCGTGATTTTTTGAACAACAAAAATTTTATATATAAATTTCCATTAACGGGGCTAAAGTTACTATTAATGCAACTGTATGGTCTCTAAACTGTGGATACTGGGCCCGAAATAGTTACGATTGTGTATTAATAGGAAAAAAGATCAACTTAGTAGGATTTCAAGAACATAAAACAGTAGGAAAGTAACAAGATTTATAAAAATAAGTCTAAATTGCAGGTAGTGGGATTTCGAACCCAAAATATTCATCAGACTCTCTCCAATGAGTTATAGCGAGCTAGCAAGCCCATGAATACATTAGATATACATTTTTTTTCACTCTGACCTATGGTATTGGTGCTAAATTTCGAATGAACTTGATCATATTCAGTTCAAAACACTAAACATAAATCTTTCTAATGAACATTTAAGACTCTAAGCAAGTCGTGGCGTTTTTCATTTCGCCGAGCCTTAGCGTCAATATTTTATTTATTGAGAGAGCTTGTAGAGTGTAGCACACTAAAAATTGGTTTTGTTTTTGTATCCACCGTTTTTAAACATAAAAGATTACGAGGAAATAATACTTTTTCCAACCAACCAAGAATTACAGTCCACTAAATGATCAATAAACTATTTTTAAAAACCTTGTATTATCTACTTTTACTTTTTAATTCAAATTCTGCTTCTATCTGTGACTGCCAAACTCGTGCATGACTCTTTCACTACACCATCATCGACAAATAAAAATATCGGAATATGTGGAAAAAACCATCGGGTCAGCCATCATTATTCACATAATATCGATCGCTCGGCGACACAAATTCGTATTATGATTCCAATCGAATTTATTTGTTTGTAGTGCAAACTAGCCCTTCGCCGCCTTGGATACCAGCGACCAATTCCACTCACCGTTCATTAATGGTGGATATAGATGGAGAGACCGAATAATTCATAAACACGAAACCATTAAAGATTCAGTATGCGTGTTGAAATGTCATGGTAGAGAGGAAACGGGGGAAGAAATAGACTAAATAACTAAGTTTGAAGGTTATATTAGGGTCAGTTTTGAGAAATACTATCATTTAATATTTCCAGTATTAGTAGTTTTACGCTTTAATATTACTTTGAAAACTCTTTATATATAGGAATCTAGCAAAATATTAATAAATTGAACTAGAAAAGATTACAGAATACAGAATAAATTCGCAAAATGAATTAATTAAAACATCTTATCTTAGTATCTTATAGATACTAAGACGTCAATCAATCAGTAGAGACACTAGAAAATTGTATAATCTGGCAATTTTTCTCTACGATCATAAAATGCCAAAAGAGAAATCTCGTATATGAATCCCATTTGATGATCTGAAAGTTACATCATACAATTTTATTCATTTTAGAAGAGCTTCAATAATGATGAAAATTCTAGCATCAGTGGTAGTTAAGAACTTTCGCCATTCGTCATTTTATGAAAAGTTTGATGATATTGATTGAATATTTTCACTTCACGTTATCTAGGTTCATCTTTACCTATCCAATAGAAGAAGCGGATATGGTTTGAGACATGGATATAAAACTTTATCTTTAATCTAGACAGACGCCCTAACTCTTTGTTGACGATCTACCACAGAAGAAGTTTCCCAAAGAAGACACTTAGATTTGACTACATCAAATGTTATATTATATCAAACTACATAACTTACTGATTTATCGTGAATTCCGGTTTTTTGCGGATGTCACCAGTGTAACCAGATATGTATGTGTAGTCAAGGTATATAACCTTTACATTCTACCATAGGCAAGATCTCTTTAAACACTGAAAATATTCTAGTTTTATTCTACAAAAGAGTTTCACAAACTCTAAAACATAAAAATGACTTAAGGGTCTCTACATGTTGACAGTTTGGATAAAAAATTATTCTCTGCTTCTTTTGTCGTTTAATCTTCGCCTAAACAGCTTGACTTTCGTACTGTTTTATCAACTTACTGCTCGTTTTTCGCATCGCATTTCCGCTATGGTTTGTCTTTCTGGTTTTGTTATTTACATGTTTTCGAATATATCTTCAAATCTATTCGTTACATTTATGGTTTGGGTAGTAGAACAAATTAAGAAAATCTTTATTAAAAATATAAAATTTCAACTCTTTTTATTTTAAAATCTGTGTATTTAGTTCGCAAATATTTTCATACAATTCAACTGTAATATCTATTCATAGTTACCCTGCTAGGAGAAAAAATTTGGATATTTACTTAACATCTGATCTGGTTAAATATTCCCTTATCTTCAATGCTAAGGAATTATTAAATCAGCTACCTTTAGAATTAAAAGGGCAAATACATTCAATAAGTTCCTGAGATTGACCAAGGTATTTCAGCTCAAAAGTTTCACAATTTACCACAGAATAGCATAATTCAATATTTAGTATGGAGTGAGGTATTATTGCATTATAATTATTATTATGCCAAATTGTTTTTTCATGTTATCTTATTTGAAATTTTGTTGCTTTGTCTATAAAATTGTGGAAGTTTCTTGTGACAATAAAGCTTACCTTACTTTATACCGCGTAACGGAATTGATTCAACAAACTGATTTCTATTGGTGGAAAATTTCATTCGTGAAGTTATGTTAAGTATCTGATAGAGACGCAGCAGGAAATAGACGGATAAGAATCATATTACTGGAGTCACCTCAATATTTATCTATAGAAAGGAAGAAAATTGAATTTTATGCCAGGAATCTATGGAGTTTTGATACAAGAAAATTACATGTACGTTCTCATAATTCTATTGAAATCTAATTCTGTAATTCAAAATACGATACAGTGTACAAATTTGTCCAAAAAACGAGATAAATACGATCACAAATGTGGAATAAAAATATATACACATCGTAAATACTTCTGAGCGGTTTCTTATTGGGAAAGTGGCAATAAAACACCAAGGTGGACTAACTTTAATATATTTTCCGAGCTTTCAAGTGCCTATGTATTCATCGTCTGGGATTGGTCAAATACAATACAAGGAATATGTATGGTTTATACATTTATACATATTTCATATATTGTATATGCCCATAATTTCAGTCCCAGACGATGAGTACATAAATATTCGAAAGCTGGGAAAATATATTGAAGTTAGTCCACTTTGGTGTTTCATTGCCACTTTCCCCATAAGAAACGGCTCATAATAAATCTGGTGAAGACTTCGTTACAATTCACATATGTATGGTTATATAACTAGATATATCTATAGCGTTTTACAAATAAACTGTCTGTAATATTCTGTCACCAAGTGTTATTATATAGAAGCGATTGTGTGACTTACCACGCTATACGTTATGTTTCCAACGAGAGAAATTTCTTTAGAATTGTACATACGTTAATAACCAATACGATTAATGAAAAAAGACTTGATAACACTGACCAAGTTCTTGAAGGAACTGTAGAGAGTAGTTGATGTGTGTTCGAAGCTATTTCTACCTGATTATAAGAAAAATCAAGAGATTTGAATTTAAGAGGTAGAGAGGAAGAGGTTGAATGGTGGATATCCAGCTTTTCGAAAATATTTAAAACGTTATCCTGTAAAGCAATACCCTGTAACATTGTTCTCCATCACGTGAAATTATCTATATGCAATTGTTGAGATGATTTGTTCTATTGTAGATATAAACTTGTATTTAATGCCACTAACGTAACATATCGCAGCAAACTCATCAACAGTCAGTATGAAATAATTAATACAAATGTTCTCAAAAAGTTTTGATGACCTAAGTATTCATATTCTTTCCATTAAATTATCCAACAGTAATTTGAGTGATTTATTCATGTTATATTTTACAGGAAGTCGGGAGAAGCGCACCAAACTCTAGGAGTATATTATACACGTGAAAATAATGTAATAAAACTCATATGTTCTTATCCGATATTTTCATTTGTTTTCAAGTTATAGAGTAATTAAAAGTGTTCATCTAGCTTTCACTTATATCTGAATATTAACATTATTGAAGTATGCCACGCTCGAGGCTTAATGGCATTTGATAATTCTGACGTTTTGATGAACTCTCAGTGAGCAGTGAACAGTAACTGAACGTTTAATTTCGAATTTATGTGCTGTTAGTGTTTGAAAATGCCAGAAACTTATTCAAATTCATAATATGCAAATACGGTGTTTATTTATGATTTCTGTAATGGAAATGCTACAGCTGCTGCTGAAGAATATCGTCAACGTTTTCCACACCAAAGATATCCTGATAAAAACGTATTTATTAGAGTTTTTAACAAATTGTGCGAGACTGGTTAGGTGAGCTTCCCAGTGCTAACATATCATATGAACGTTCTACTCGACAAGGTTTGGTAGAAGTAAAAAATATTCTGCATCTAGTAGAAGAAGATGCAACTAGTAGCTCACGAACAATTGCCACTCAATTGGAAATTTCACAAAAAAGGGTGATAAACACACTACACGAACAAAGCTTATATCCTTATCACGTACAGAGAGTACAGCACCTACAACCAGAGGATTACTCTAACCGTATTCAGTCGTATGTAGTTTTGTCGGTGGATAAATAATAATCATCGTGTTGTATCAAGTATACTCTTTACGGATGAAGCTACATTTATCCATGATGGCATTAATAACACTCGTAGCTATCATGTATAGTTGGACGAAAATCCCAACGTAATAGTCGAAAGTAATTTTCAACATCTCTTTTCTGTAAACGTGTAATGTGGTATAGTTGACAGTAATTCAATTGGCCCTTTCATTGTGGAAGATCGTCTTACAGGATACAACTACCCAAATTTTTCACAAAATGGATGACAGGGCTTACTAGAGGATGTTTCTGTAAATATTAGAATGAATATGTCCTAACAGCACGATGGAGCTCTTGCACATGTCGCTCGTCAGGTCAAGCAACATTTGGACGAACGTTTTCTAGGGCGTTGGATTGGTCGTGGAGTTCCCATTAATTAGCCTTCAAGATCTCCAGACCTCACACACTAGATTTTTGTTTATGGGCTGGATGAGGAATGAAGTCTACAAAATAAAAGTAGACAAACGGGATACTCGTAGACGAAGCAGAAAATGTAAATTCGATAAGAGTTTTTTACATTATTTTCACGTGTATAATACACTCCCGACTCTCCCTGTATATATATATACTAGATACTAGATTTCTTCTTTCATTTGAGTATGCATTTATTTTATTTCTCTCTAATTTCTTGGGTTCGAAGCTTGTTTGGATAAAATAATAAAACTTCGATGAAATATCACATTTTTATGCTAGAAATGTATAACATAACGTTTGGCATTTTTAAAATAATAATTGATATATGATGATAAATATATTTGTAGAATAGATATCTAGGAAATAAGAAATTAAAGAAATTACATATACATATATATATATATATATATATATATATATATATATATATATATATATATATATTTATATATATATATATATATATATATATATATATATATATATATGTATATATATATATATAAGCAGTTATTTATTGGGAACGTGGCAATGAAACACCAAAGTGGACCAACTAATGTATTTTCCGAGCTTTCGAATACTTATTTTGATGGTATTAAGCTTGTGAATTTTCAAACTCATACAACTCAATATTCAAATTGACGTTGATAGAAATATTGATGAATTAAAATATTGATTCTGGTTACTGTAGAAATTTTCATTAATTTTTGATTGGTTAGATTATAAATGATGTTGAATTTTTATACGTTAGATAAGGTAGTTAATGATGTTCGATATTGATTGGTAAATATATGGATAACATTAAATTTCGATAGGTTAGGTCGTTATGAATGTAGTTGAATATTCATTGGCTAGATTATAAATGACAATAAATTTTATAGGGTCGGTTGTTAGTGAAGTTGAAATTTATAGGCTAGGTGAGGTTAGTTGGTTGTTAATGGCGTTGAATTTTTATAGAATTTGTTTTTTCAAAATCTAAAAGATTTGATAATGAAGGCAGAACAGATTAGAATGTTGAACTGTCCTCAATTAGAGACCTATTTGGAATTTGATTTGAAGTGTAAAAAGTCCTCCATTACCTCGGAATTCTGGACTATAGATAAAAAGTTGGAAGCTGTTAGAATATATTGTACTCCTTTACAATTTATTTGTTCCAAATCCAGCAAATATTAGATAAAAATGGAAGATACCATAATATTCCATACCGAAGCTTTGAAAGTTTATGTTGAGTAACAACAGGAAAGCTCCGTTTTAAATCCCTGTGTAGCAATTATTAGAACATTAAGTTCTTCAATCCGTAGTACGTACAGAAATATTACTGTACACATGGGTTCAGTTTTTATTCGATTCTTAACCTTTTTAAAGATCTGAAATGAAGCGTAGTAATTAAATTGAAAAAAAGGGAATAGGAATTCCACCAATTTTTGTGAAAGGTGAAATAACGGCGAACACTTTCATCTTTGTTTGGTTTCCAGAATGGAGTAAATGCCCTACGTCACAAAGAAATTGTACCAGTAATTGTATTGTCCATTATGCATTACCACGAAGCCACCCTAAAATAAGTGAATTGGTCAAACCGAAGAAAGTCAAATTCAAATTCAATTAAAATCAAAAGGTATTGTAGTGGAAAGTAGATTGGCTACCTAATATAATTGTGCATGAAATACATGACATTGTTATCTTTAATTCTTCACTCAATGTAGATGGTATCAATAGCAAGTATGAAGGTAACGTTAATGTATATAAAAATTCACCCATAGGTACTGCCATTGATAATATACCAATATACCATAATTCGATATGGAATTAAAGAAATACTTCGGGTTGATGATAACACTGAAGTGGCTGTAGACCGGTATAATAGAGGTAGCCGTGTTGAAACTGTAAACAGAGAAGACTAACAAGCTATTTTTGTATGACTTTTGATAAATCCGTGTGCGTACGACACTCACTGTCGTATTAGTTTTTACAGAAAATGTATTTTATATACAGAGATGGAAAACAACTTCATTCTATAAGTTGTGTGCATTTCTATGATCATAAGGATACTACTCGTATATTTCTTCTTCTTCTCCTTTCGGTACCGTACCTGTTTTCCAGCGTGGGCTATCCCCATGAATATTTGGTTGAATTAGTCTCTCTCTGTCGTTACTCGAAATAGTTGTTCTACTTCCAGTCCGGTGCAATTTCTAATATTTGTAGCCACGACAGCTTTTGGCGAACTATCCATATTCTGTACTCAACCTTTCCCTGAATGATCAGGAGGGGGGATTCTCTGATACCACTACATCTCGAACGCTTTTATTCTATTCATGATGTGAACTTTAAGCGTCCAGCCGTACAATAAATTGCTGCTCAAGTAACATCGGATTACTCAATTATGATTACTCCAAGGAAATTCCAGAAAACTGAAGCAAGAACTTTTCCAGCAGATTTTGAAGCTTGCAGTCCAATGTTTCACGGTCGCATACGAAGGACATCGATCACCAAGGGTATAAAACATATATTCGTAAATCTGCTTACCTCTTAAACTATTTAAATAGAGGTACTTGATGATGGCTGCATACTCCAATTTTTCGATTTTCACAATTTTGGTGGACATCTTTTTCCTTTTAATTTATTGCGTAGCTCTGGTTTACTTTTTTTTTGCCAAACTTACACTGACACTTCTAATAAGTTATTGTTCGTTATTATGGTAATACAATATTTTGTTTATGCATGGAACTGGCTAGCTAGATATCAATACTTCCTCGTGAGTGGGAAAGTAGATGGATTAATTTTTGTTATGATCAAGTGGATATCTTTCGTGATATCAATCTTGATTAAAAATGTTTATACTCTTGCTTGAAAGAGGATTGTGAGGCACGATATGTACTAAAGGCATTTAACCGTTGAGATGCCGCAATTAATTAACTGAGATGATTTCAAATTCGAAGGCTGAAGTCGAATAACTGCTTCGCGAATTACACAGGATTAATAGAAACATTACATCTTAAGTTAGACTTTGACTTGCCAGAATTATTATTTGTATAGTTTCTGCATAGAACATAAAAAGAACAAATAAATAAATACAACGATCCTAGTGTAGATAATTGAGATTGAAATATAGGCGTCTATAATAAACAAGTGATTCTTGTGGAATATGGTTTATTTCAAAAATGGCTCTGATATTGGGAGACGTTACCTCCACGTAGCTGAAATTGTGATGGTTTTTTAAAGGAAGTTACTTTTTGTAGGCATCAGCTCACCTGTGTGTCCACCTACAATCACGTGTGAAATAAATTTTGACCACAATTAAGATATGAAATGAAGCTAAACGAACCAAATGGCTTATGGAATGTGGAGATATGTAGTCATTTCAGGTTATCCACAAATGCAGCTGTTTTATTCATGGTCATCAGTCGTTTAGCTGATGAACAAATTCACTCAATCTATGTACAAATAATAGGCAACAGATGAAATCACATTAGCTTGCTATGTTTCAAAAGAAATAAATTAGGGTTATGAACTGATCACAACTATGCTAGGGTATTATAGAATTACCAGACATAAAGAAATTGAGTCATACTAGTGGAAGAATATTAAATATCCCGCTATTTAACGATTTTATGATGGTATCGTTCAGTTTAAAATATGAGAGCTTTCTCTCAAATGAAACTCACAAAGCGTCTTGTCTTGACTGCAACGCGAGTGCTTAAACTGTTTCCACTTGAACTTGGCAATTATACTGTTTGTGTCCTCGAAAACAAGTAAAAACGCCTTTTCGAAACGCAAAATCCGTTCTTCTATGGGCAGCTGAAAACATTCACTGTTGATAGACCTCACCGAATAAGGCTAAGTTTCACAGTAGATGTCTGTGTTAATGGTTTTTTGTAATTAAGAATTAAATGTTAAGAAAGACTATGAGTCTTGATAGTACCGAAATATGTATTTCATACTCCCATACGTATTTCCTTTTGCAGTTTGCTGAACATCTTAGTTATTCAATTTTGGCCCACATTATCACTGCCAATACTGATCACTTCTCACCTGGTCGATGAGTTTGGGCCGTGATTATCATGTTTGACTGGCCTAGTCTCGAGTCTTCACTCAAACATCCCCAGCCTCCATCACAATGTGCATTCCACTATGTCACAGACTTTTATTTTTACACTGCTGTACTGCTATCATCTGATCATAAATGTCCGCCTTTTTGAAACCTTTCGCGATAGAACTCTGACGTTTTGTATTTTTCTTTTGTTCATATACCATATTAACTACGTCTCTATTGATCGCTTGCAATATATATCGACATATATTTATTTTTCTGAACTCACTTTAATTAACTTATAGAATAATAATATTAGTATGTATCGTTTTTGACATGAACTTCTAAATTTGGCATAACTCTAATCATTCTTTTCACCCATTTTCCTACGATATATTAGTTTGAAACAATAGTGTAGAGCATATTCCTTTAGCTACAAAGTTTTCATCTTCCACATGGTTGTGGATAACTTTTAGTTAAACGATACCACAGGAAAATCGATTGTAAATATTTTTCATAAGACACTCTCACTTGCTACAAATATCAAGTATCACGGCATGTCGGATAATAATTAGGAAGATTTTTGATTATAATGAAATAAACTGAAAAAAAGGAGAATTGTTGCCGAAATCTCAATGTTTTTCTTCACCTGCAAAAATGATACAGAATGAATGAGGGGAAGGATAATATTAGAGGAAGAACGGCTAACCAAAGGTCGTCAAGTAACCCAAACAAAAACTAAAAAAGGTTTGAATTGGCAGCCGCATAGACAAATATTAAAACAACCTTCGTCTAACGAAGCGATGTGCAAAATGGATCAGCCATTGAAGATTCGGTCAAATTTATTACTGAATACATTTAATAATCAAAGTAGTAAAAACGTCTTGAACAACGTTGCAGAGAATAGATCATAAGTCAAAAAGTAGATTTCGTGCTTACTCATTATTGAGAAAAAAGGTCTTAGTTCATGATAAAAAGCAGTTATATAAAGATGATTGAACTAAAAAATCAAGAAAGAGTAACTTCTGACTACAATTATCGACTTTTTTGCTAAATACGGAGTTAACTAGTTTTTGTTAAATCGTAAACGTTTCCTGTTTGATGATACCAAGAGAAAATTCAACAAATTTCCGAAAAGTGCTATTTATGTATTTTTCATACATGGTTTTCTCCATTTAACAAGCAGTGTAAATTGTGAAAAAATGATTTGAATTTTTCAAAATAATTTGGCGTTTCGGACTAAAAATGTTGATCATGATTTATTTTCACATCAGGTTTGAAAAGTATTTCCTGCAATCTCATTCGCCATTAGTCGCTCGATTTTTTGATAAGTTTCCCGGAAACGAAAACATTTTGTGAAGTATAATGATATTGTCAATCTCGTTCCGGTATGAAATCGAACAATAGTGGATATTTAGCGAAATTGTTCACAGGGTTCATAATGATTTTCATATTAACCCAGTCCACTCCATTTCACTCACTGAAAACGAGAGACTAAGAACATGTTTTTAATCGAAACGAAGCAACTAAATGGAATGATGAATTTAGGTCTCTTTTGTTTTGAAATCAGTTTTTTTTAATAATTATGAAAGATTGACATTTCGACACTTAACTTGAGTCTTAAAATATAATATTGATACTGACAATACATACATACGAGGGTGAATCAAATATAAACAAGACTTATTTTTTAAAATATTTATTTTGATTTTAAACGCACAAACAATCATAGTTTATTTTTCTACATAATCTCCTGATTTAGAAACACATTTTTCCCAGCGTATAGGTAATTTTTTAATTCCTTCCAGGTAAATAGAGTCAGGTCGTGTTTGTAGCCAATTGCGCACATATGCTTCAACCTCATTATAGCTGTTGAATTTTTGCCCTCCCAAAGCTTCCTTGAGAGGACCAAAGACATGGAAGTCGCAGGGAGACAGGTCTGGACTGTATGGAGGGTGTTCCAGTGTCTCCCAACCCAGTTGCTCCAATTTTTGTACTGTCAGGGCTGCCGTATGGGGGCGAGCATTGTCATCGAGGAGAATCACTTTTCTCATTGGAAGGTGTCGTCTTTTGCGGCGATATGCAAGTCTGACCTCAGTCAAAATTTTGCAGTAGTACGCCGCATTAATTGTTCTGCGCTCATGCAAAAAATCAAGGTGCAGCAGGCCACACTGGTCAAAAAAAACGGTAGCCAAAACCTTGCCAGCCGATAATCGTGACTTGGCTTTCACTGGTCCGGTTTCTCCTTTCTACCTCCACTCCATACTCGCTTGTTTCGACTCAGGGGTGTAGTGATGCACCCACGTTTCATCACAGGTGACAATGTGAGAAAGAAATGGGTCTCCTTCTTCCCGAAATCGAGCAAGAAGACGCTCACACACTTAACAGTTTCTGGTCAACTGTCAGAAGACGAGGAACCCACCTGGCACACACCTTGCGATACCCTAGCTCCTCTGAGAGTATAAAGTAAGTGCTCCCATAACTTATTCCAACCTTAATTGCAATATCCGAAGTTGTTAGACGCCTATCACCTTCAACAAGTTGACGAAACTGTCGATGTTGCCCGCTGTAATGCTGGTGCGGGGTCTGCGGTCATGGCTCTCATTTTCAACACGTTCACGGCCCTCCACGAACTGTTTATGCCAAGCAAACACTCTAGCTCGCGACAGCGTCTTTTCCCCGAACTGTGCAGTCAATCTTCTCAAGATTTCGGCCGGTTTTACACCTTCTGCAGCTAAAAACTTTATAACAATACGTTGCGCAATAGAGGGAGGTACCTCCTGCTCGGACATCGTAACGATGGACACTGAGCGAGTCTATGATGACAAACCAACCTAACAGCCAATAACAGCGGAACGTTCTTCCATCACTATTGCGCGCGCAGGTCCAAAAGTCTCGTTTATATTTGATTCACCCTCGTACATACATATATATATATATATATATATATTTATTTATTTATTTATTTATTTATTTATTTATTTATTTATCAATCAATATTAATAAATAAAGAAGAGATCTAAAATCAAGATCATTCAGAAGTATTAATATATCAAATGGAATATTGAATTTATATTCTTTCTCACATTAACAAAAGATATGAGTAGTGCTGACTTGAAGCTATTAGGTTGAACCGTTTTTACCTTGAGATTTATAAACTTTGAAATTGATCTTCGGTAACATCTAATAAATTTCATCCAATACTCGAACCGAATTAGTTATCAATGTTTTAATTCCCTGCTAGTTTTTTTTCCATGACTAATTCACTTGGGATCGAAGATAGAACCCTTCGTTCAATCTATTTCATTCATAAAATCATTGGTTCATTAAATTTCGTTATACAGGGTATCCCTGTATCTGTAAACTGTAACTTTATTATTTTAAATAGAACACCCTATATATTAATACATTTTTGAAATTGACGTGAAATTTTTGTATACCTTTGTCTAAAAACTGTTTTCGAAAAATGCATACATTTGAGTTATCGATTTTTATGTCAAAAATTTCTCCATTGCAGGCCCTTATAAATTTTTTTTTACGAGGATACCCTTAATGATACAAAAATGGTTTCTGCCCTGTTGCTTCTAGCAATGTCAGGTGTATTTGCATCTATGTTGAGAAATTTTTCATTTTATAGAGGGTGTGTATAAAAAGTATTCAAAGTTTAACCTCATAAATATCAACTTTGTTAATTTTTCTAAATAGAACTACCCGTTGAATTTTAATGCATTCAGGGATAAAAAATAAGGCAAATTCATGTATACTTTCCTACACCTAAACCTTACCATTATCCAGATATTAAATGTTTTCTGTAAATTTTTAGAGATGCAGGTGTGATCTAAATTTTATTTTGACCTGTTGATACAAGCACTGAGAAATAAAAATGTATTGTATTTACTAAGCCTATTCCAACTTTTGGTCGTTTCCGAGATATTTGAGGTTCTAAATTATTATTATTGTATTTTTTGGTGTTTTAAATTTTGGATACTTTGGAAAATTATTAAAATGGCTCGTTCTCCATTTAATAACGAATAAATAAAATTTAGACCACACCTGCATATCTAAAAATTTACAAAAAACATTTATTATCAGGATAACAGTAAGGTTTAGGTACAGGAAAGTTTTTAACCCTGAATACATTGAAGTAGAGATAACCGGGTGGTTCTATTTAAAAAAATTAACAAAGTTGATATTTATGAGGTTAAATTTTGAATAATTTTTATACACACCCTGTATAAAATGAAAAATTTCTTAACATAGATGCGAATACACCTGACATTGCTAAAAGCAACAGGGCAGAAACAATTTTCATATCTTTCAGGGTATCCTTGTAAAAAAATAATTTATAAGGGTCTGCAACGGTGAAATTTTTCACATAAAAATCGATAACTTGAATGTATCCAGTTTTCGGCCACCTTTGAAAATATTTTAGTTAAAAAGATCGTATCCGAAAACCCAAACGTAGAGATTTGTATTAGTATTTGGCCAGATACAGATAATTTTAACTCGTCGTGAGACACCCTGTATATTTATATATTTTATCACGACTACTTCAAGTTATATTAAAAGTAACTATTGGTATCGTTTTTTGATTGACGAACTTTAATTTATACTCTGTACTTTAGAAATTACATATCTCATATATATTTTCACATCTCTAGAAGCTTCTCAGAAATCGGATTCGAATAAATTCCGTAACTTCATAAATTTTATCGAAACGCAGGATTAAAAAAATAAATCAATGTTTAACGCACGATTTCAAGGGAACAGCTTATTTTACAGTAATTTACTAACAGAACTTTTTTCTAGTAAATTAAATTTTCTATAAGATCGCATCGCTAATATTTCTCAAATTAATAATTGTTGAGTTTTGCGTAAAAAATTCGATTATGTTAAAAAATCAATAGTCGTAACGTTCCTTAATATTTTTGTTGGGAACTGAAACATTCACGATAATTTTTTTTTCATTATGAATGATATTTTCACATCATCCTTAAAAATAAAATGAATCGTTTTTTTTAGCCCAGTCTACTCTACATGCTAATGTCACGAATAGAACTGTTGGAGCTGAATTTTCAGTCAATGAGTGGATAGAAGGAGACTTATCAACTGATAAGGAGTTCTTAATATGAGGGTACTTGAAAAGCAATCTTTTCAATACCAAACCGTTAAATGTTGAGATGTTAGATGAGAGAACGAGTGAATAATGAGTGTTGATTGATTTGACTCAAAATCATTAGAAATGAATTTGCTTGGTTGAAATTGGATTAATAGGATTTAATTAATTGATTTCTCTCTTCTCTATTCCTCAAATTCCAAGTAATCGCAGTAACTCTCAAATAATATTGCCACAAGAGAATGCTATGAAGAGACAACCTCTAAATTCACACAAACTCCCCTCGTCTACATAAATAACAGCCTCGTGTTCATTAAATACGACTAACGGCTAGTTTTGCCAATGAAATACTTCACATTTTCTAGGTTAGGATGGAATGTGTAGTGATTGCAGTTGTGGCAATACCGCGGTCGATGTTTCGAGGTCTTGGTTGGATTGCGCCACCGAATAGGGGTTAAATAATTCATTTCACTTTTGTGAACGGTTGCCACATCTATACGGATGTTATAACTTTTATCACAAATGAGCGTTATTGAGAAAAATAATGTTTTCTAATAACAGACAATATATACCATCTCTTTGTTTAAAGAAATCTAACTATTACATAGTTGATTGTATTGATGATAAATATATCATTTAGAACTTATTGGTTTCCAATGCTATTCAATAAAATTATCACCTATCTTTGTTTCTAAGCATTTCAGAGTCTAGAAAAAGGAAAGATAGTTCGACATTTTCTACCTAGTATACAGAGTGTTCCGGGAGTTATACTTGTTGATGAATGATTAGTTGAATTTCCGTTGCGTAATGAAAAACGGTTAATAAATCCAAGAAATGCTAAAAATCAAAAGAATGTGTATAATTTCCATTTTTATGGAGTAGGATACTCTATAGATCGTTTTATTTTCTAGTTTCATAATTATATTGTAGTAACTGATCAGCAGTTTTACGATGTATGGAGATTAAGTGATGAGATTCGCAACGCAGAGTTAGATACTGTGAAACTGGAAGCACGTGACTTCCATCTGAACCAAGTCAGTAGGTTGTATGTAGTGATCAATAGGTGACATTAATTCCTCCAACAACGGTGTTTTATCAGTATTTAGGAATCACAAGGATCAACGATCCATTCACTCCGTTTATCAGGAAATAGTTAAATTCAAGCGAAACCATCATCCAGCATATTGATACTGAAGGGCTGGGATAACTAAGATCTCTGAGTTATCTTTGGTTACGAATACAACAAAACTCCAGAGTATAGAACAGCATATACCAGATTTCCTGTGGCACAAAGAAACAACAATAACAAACTTAATATGAAATGCTGATTTATTCCTTGGATATCCAGGGAACCGTGATTTTTGAATAATGGCAAACAGTAAATAAATTATTATATATTACAGTGAAGTGCTTTTAAGTTTCCGAAAAGTTATACACGTGAAATCAAACAACGTTTTGAAAATTCGATCTGAAGAGATTAAGGTTATTTCAATTTTAGCACCACAAGTGTGGAGTGTGAAAACATAGATTATATGAATTCTCACAATCTATCCATCATTCTATTAATGAAAAGAGAATCGTGACAAATGGAATGACAAGTTGTCAGTATTGCGATGAAATCGACGTCGAAAATGGTGGAAGCAGAAGAAATCCTGGTAAAAAGAACTAGAAGGTTGTGAGATATGGCATCAACAAAAGAAGACGAAATGAGGGGAATAAGAATATTTCAGGAAAATGAAAAAAATATTTTTGCAGAGTAAATCTGGCCGTTGAAAAAATCTTGTAGTATTTGGATTAATTGAATTCATATGTTTAAGCCGCTTTGAAACAAAAAAAATGAAATTATGATAACAGAAGCCATATAAAATAATAAAGAGTTCTGAATTTATAATTAAAGAGGACCTAAGCGCTAGATATTACCCTGAAACAATCCCATTGTGAAGAAAACCATGGTATTTCAAATTCTGTAGTAAAACTTTTAAACTACTGATTTATAATTCATTTTAATATGTTCGTATGTCTCCTTATTCCAATTAGAAGTAAAAACATTAATAATAAAAGCATAAGTTATTATACTACATAATTATATTTATTATGATACCATCAATGATAAATAGACAATTATACATAATTTGAAGCTATGTGGTACTAGATTCTTGAATGAAGGATTTGGAATAGAGAAACCCAGTTTGACAACCCTTGAATGAATGAAGCGAAATTGGTCTTTTATTTCCTACTGGTTCACAAAATCGAATAGTGTTTTATTTCTATTACAAAATTTTTTTGGACTTTTTTATATTATCTCGTTCCTCTTTCGTTATTTTCAAGACTCTCTAATATTCCGTTTGAAAAGAATTTGAAAATGTATCATTGAAATAGATTATTTAAGGAGGCAAAGGCTGTTAAATTGTAACACAGAATTCGACTTTTTACGTTTCACTTCAAACATTTTGAATATTCCTTTGTTCACGTATTGTGGCACGGTACCAACTTCTAATTAAATGATTCTAACATTCAAGATTTTGAAGAAATTAATTTGTTATTAAGATCTCACTCCATTCGAAAAATTCAATGAAATCTCAATATGTATTCTAAATCGTCCTCTATATGTCTAAATTAAACAACAAATAAAAATTTAGTAAAATGTGTGGTGATCTAATCTTCATATTCAGTGGTAAGTTTTTCTTGGATCTTTGTATCGTTGCTTTTTATTTAGTGTTCACAAAATTTCAATAATTTTCATTAATTTTCTTTTGTTTCAAGTAAATACAGCTGCCACCAAACCAAAGACCAGACCGGTAAACCACCATCAGAGTGATTCAACTCCAACAACTGGGAATTCAGTTGAGGGCTGCAACCATTCCATATTTCCATAGATAAGTTCCAATTTTATCTTTGATATTTAGAAATTGAAATTGTTTTCAATTTATAACTGCTTTCTAGCTCGTTGTGCTCTTTTGAATACGAAGTTGAGACGAATTTATTATTATTTATTAACAATTTATTTGTTGCATTACATTTCTTTATGTTTCACAGCAATAAATATTAATTGAAGTATCATGTCCAGGGATGGTTTGTTTATTTAATTCATAATGTGTTTCTAGCTTTTCCACATTATTCTATTCACTATAAAGTCGTTCGTTAAAAAGCTGGTAGCGTCCAATTTAATATTGACTGTGCTCTGAAGCAATTGCATATTTCCCGTCTAGTATTTGCAGTATGATTCCCTAGTAAAATGATCGTTCTTTCTATAATTAGTTTTTATCAAGAGTTTCGACATAACTCTGCCATTACGATTTATACCCTAGAAACCACTCCAAACACTTTGATATCAACCAAACATATCTAGCTTGGAACTTTACTCCCATGAGTCAGAATATACCAGGTTAATCCATTAGTCTTATATCTTTTATTTCTATTCAGTCGCAGTTATTTTGTACGCCCCAGCTTAATGTGTAATAATGCAGAGAACTATGAAAGGAAATCATGTCAGATTTAATTACTTCATATCCCAACTTGGGAAATAATATGATTGTTGTGAGTACGTCGCAATAAAATACCAAAGTATATATACAGAGCTTTCGATTAACTATGTATTAATCATCAGCGATGCAAATCAACTGTAAAAAAGACAATGAACGTATGGAGTTTGTTCAATTTCACGTTCGTTGTTATTTTAAAAGTTGTATTTTATATTATATCCACGACTGTTGTATAGTAAACACGGCTATGATTAATGAATCCATTAATCGCAGCTATCAGATACTTGTTTGATTTAGCTATAAAATTATATTTTTCTGCTACAAAGAATCTGTTTTTGAAATTTTATCATGTAAACCACTGATACTAATAAAATTAAAAAAAAAGAAAATTTATAAACCGTTATCGAAACAGGGACCCGTAGTTGAAAAACGCGGAGCATCTACAGTCATCAGCGACTTGGAATGTGTGTTGTACATCGTTTCTTAACATATTTTGTTTTTCTAAACAATTTATAAATCGAAGTAGCTTTTAGAACAAAAAAAATACTGAAACCTGTTGAAATTATTGTTTGTGTGCATAGATTACTCAGTGTTCTAATATTTGATGTCAAATTGTGTTGAAATATCGAATAAAAATGGATGTAGGAAATGGAAATGACTTTTCTTTAACACCACTAGAGAAAATGTTGAAGTGCCTCAATAAATTTATTGCCAGAAAAGTCAAGGAAATTATATAAGATGGTCTATGAATTTATTTAATCTGGCAAAATGAATTATTAGTAATTAGAAATAAATACCACCATCTTGTAGGATTAAATACTTAATATTTGTTAAGCCAAATACATAGATTTTTGTGTTAATTATCTTAAGATATTCTACAATTATTTCCGATAACTATGTACTGTGAATAAATGAACAATTATATATCGTATGAAATATTTGTTGGAATAAAATAATAGGTTTTCTAATAATGTAACAAAATTTTCTAATCGAAAAGCTCAAAAATATTTACTAGTCGTGGATAAAATATAGTATTCTACTCGTGTATGACTAGTTATTATTCATATATTCAATAATAACCTTCATTATATACTCGATGTTGTAAATTTGACAAATAATGTACATCTTTGGAACACCATATTATTACTAATTATTGGTTATAACACAAATCAATTAATCAATTATCACCTAGGTATTTCTTACTTAATATTTGTAATTTTGAATAGTGGATAGTCTAGCTGTAACTAATAAGAAGTCATCGATTATTTAGTATTAAAGTTGATAGATAGATGGATATTGACTTATTAATATAGTATATATGAAGAAAAGAATTTTAACCAAAGTTTTACAGTATTGGAATAGAATGAATCTACGGGAATTATTTGGTTTTCATACTAACTATGTTTTTAAATACATACCCCTCTAGTAATGATTTCAGCTTACCTGTAAATAAAAAACAAGAAATAAATATAATGTGGCTCGAAATTTTTATTAATTATTTCAAGTATAAAATGAGTATAAATCTTTGTTTAAGGGGATTTTGTGATATGAATGGTATTTGATGATATCTACATTTTCAACACGTATTTCATATAATCAATATTTCAATTCTTAAAAGGCGAATCTAATTATCTTCTTTCTTTTGAAATTCTTGATATTTTCTATCTAGTTGGAATATTTGATAAATTATATCTTAAACGAAATTTCACTATATCTGCTGTGAAAAAATGTAACGATGCTACAGCAGTAGAAGATTTTTCCAAATTATATCGCAACTTGCAACAACTGAAAACAAGTTTTTATATGTTTTCGTCACTTTAGAATAGTGGTTATAAAATTTGCAGCTTCAAAAACATATGATACTACAGAAGTTACAGCAGATGCTCTGAATGTTGTTCAGTATAACATGCCATGCGATTTTTGAAACTTTCCAATACATTTCTTAGCATTACTGTCTGATCAGTTCCTCTTTTCCATATATATACGAGTATGTGATCATCGTACCTCGGTAGGTTCTGTTTTCTATACAATGTACTATGAGTGGAACCGCATAAAATAGTCTAGAGTATTAATTTCAGGTGATAGAGAGGGCCTTCCAATTCATCTTTTGGGAATCAAATTATTTAGATATTGCTCATCTAAATTACAATATGAAATATTACCAGTATTATTGCTTGAAAATTGTTATTTTCTGAATGTTTCGAATAATGAAATCTTAAAAGTTCAAGGGCAATAAAAATATTTACTTGGATATAATCGATATGAAATTTAAATTAAGAATATTTTGTAATCCATAATTCCGTCCCATACATTGATCTTCTAAACTAGAAGGCCAGTTGAAATACTTGTTAAAATCGGGATTGGATATAAAATTCCATAGACTTCTGTGGATAGATTTGTTATTTTGCCTCTCACTGATACTAGAAATGTTATAAATTTGTCATTATGGTAGTAATCACTAATTTCGAGAAATCGACACCAGAACAGTTAAACTTTTTGACAACTCACTCTCGGATATTTTAAGGAAATTTATGTTGGGATATAGCTCACCCCCAGATATTTATTCAGGTTGAGATATAGATTATTGAAGCTTTTTCAAATATATCGTTAAACTTCAAGCACATAACCTTATCTGAATATGATCAGGATCTAATCTATTTTTTTACAGATAAACAATTAGTTGTTACTTGATTCATCGAAAATTGTAACCAAATTTAAGCGCATAACGATCAACTGTCGCTCTTGTTTCATATTTGGTGAAAATGCTGCTTAATCTGTTTAAATATCGAAAACAGCTTACAGAGGTAACACTATAGAGAAAACTTGTTACGAATGGTATGCACGGTTTGAAAATGGCGACATGTTCTTTGATGACAAATCTTGTAGATGATGACATGGTTAGAATACTCCACGTACCTTACTCATAATGATATAGAGATCAAGAAAAAACGAGGAAGGAGCTGTAAGCCGTTTCTACAGATGAGTACAAAAAAGGTTAGAGCAGCGGCACCGGTGTGACAGGTGTATTAATTTAATTAGAGTATTTTTGAAGAGGATAATGTTGGGGTGTGGAAAATTTTGCAATCAGATATTTTTGAAAAATAATTTTTGGGTCGTTCCTTGTATCGAATCGTCAAAGTTGTTATTATTATCATATAAACTTAGTCGGATATACCACAAAGTCATTAGACCCATATGGACTGACGTCATTATTCCGTTTGAATACATAATTTATGAAAAATTCCAAAACACGTCAAATATTTGATTTATGAATTGATATTTTCCAGTGTCAAAATGTGATAATTTCCTTTTTCAGAAGAGCACTATAGGCTTGTAATATATCTTTCATTTTCCGTTCAACAATTTATCGATTTCAAGTTTATTGCGGCAGTTGAAATGGAATACAATAAAATAAAATGATTTTTGAAATTAGCTATAATTAACAGATTTTTAGTTGTTATTAATTGAAATTTTGGAAAATGTTTACCTCAACGAAAATGCATCAAATAACAGTATTTAAAAATAGTGATTACGGAGCCTAAATTCGATAGAAAGTAACTTGCCTTTTTCATAAGAAATCTTCTAATTCAAAACTTATATCCCAAAGGACAATAAGCAAAATAAAGAACCCGATCGCGAGTTTGGTCATGTAAGGCAGATGGCAATTAATGAAATCAAATTAGATATAGATAGTTTAAGAAAAATTCATAAACATCGATTAGAGAAACATCTACTACATACAATATTGGCCTTACATTGATAGTGAACATAATAGAATGCATCCCTAAAAAATAATATCTACTAGGGAGACAGTTTTGAGGAAAATATATTTTTGTGAACGAATGATGGACACGTTGAATAACGTCATCCAATTATAAGACGTTATGTTTCCTTCTGAGTCCTTTGTTTCATTTAACTGTCATGCTATTCGGCAAAATACTGGTCAACGGATAGGAGGACACACGCAACATCCTAAAAAAGTTACTGTTGAGGAAGAAATTGTTGAAAATCATATCCTTTTTCTATTGAGGGAAATTCGTATTATGATCATTATTTGAAAATGATTTTAGTACAATTATTGAAAATTCAAATCCTGATCCAGAAGATCCCAAAGTTTCAGCATATTTTACCACCACCAAATTACCAATGAATGCCATGCAATACCTCAATGGCATATTTCCCAATCACTGGATAGGGATACGAGAATCGACAGAATGACAAACGCGATAAACTGATCTTAATATGTAATTAAATCTATTTCTATAGGTATCTCTGAGGAGCATTGTATATAAACAAAATTTTCGACTTGAATAATATAAAAGAAAAAATGAAGCTTGCAAGTAGATCTATCTCGCTTGATATGTTAAGTAAGGTTAGAAGACAGTTATTAAGCTTATGATGTTGCCAAGACATTCGTAGTGAAAATTATTTATATAAAAATTAGAGTTCAAAACTTCCTACGACGTTGTCCGTTGTCCGATACCAAGTCAACTGCTTTTCCTCAATATGTTTCAGGTTAATTTGATCTTTTACTGTGTCGTTTCTGACCCGATTCAGCCTAGACGTTCTATTTGCTATTCTTAAGACATCCATTTCCGTGAATTTTATCTTTTTATCTATTATCCACGGTTCCAATCCACATATCAACGTACTCCTAATCATTGCATTCCAGATTCTCAGTTTTCTATGTTTTTTTATTTCACAGTATACCATATAATAATTCAAATATTGCTCTTGATCTGTTGATTCCACATTTTATTTCCATATCATGTATCCTTACTTTGTGAATAATTATACCTATATATTTATAGTTCTATTATGTTGTTTCCTAATTGTACCTATGTCGGTTGTTTCCTCTTCCATACGAGTTTATCTACTTTTTTCACATTCTTAATTATTTTATATGCTGTAAATTTCATTGTAATTCAGCTGCATTATATTGTAACTAATGTCTATAATCAAATTCCTTTTATTCTATTACTGCAATAAACATTCAATTAATAACATTTTTGATTCAAAGATTGAGAAACCTTTCAAACTATACATCACAAGCCTATAATTCCCAATCAAAAGTTAAGGATTTTATTTGTCATATGAAGGGGGTTGAAGGTGATAATCACATTTTCACGTTCAAGGATGTCAATTCATAATTAAAATTTGACATGTATTTGAGACTTTTTATAAATATGTAAAGTGATCGAAATAATAAGTACACATTTTTTATCTCATCAATAGAATGATATACCGAGTAGGTTTAATGTATGGAATTCCTCAATTATCTCAGAAACAGCTTGTTCGATTTTATAATTTTTGTGTGCAAGGCTCTTGTGATACGGCCGGTATTATGATGGTATGTACAGTGTTGTCAGATCTCTCCTTTTTCCGGAGAAATAACTTTGTTATTTAAAATGGATCACCCTATATATTATGTTTTTCTAAATCCTGAAGAAATTCTGATTATTTCCCATGTAATTATTTTGTGGCCCATTATTACACCCCATACATTCAGTTTTTCGGTGTATTGGGTGAGGGATTCACGCTTCCGAGGATTTTTACATGACCAGTACCTAAAATTATGCCGATATACGTTTCCATTAATACAAAAAGTGACCTCATCGAAAAACATAACATTACTTAAAAAATTTGGATCGATCACTCAATCAGTCTATCTATGCATGTTAAGAGTGCATGCAAACAATTCGAGATCCATAGAAACAAAGTATATAGTGCATTTCAAGAAATCAGATGAATATTTGATGCAAATGAATAATGGTATTTAGCCAATCCAAAAAGCTGAGATATTTTGAATAATTCGAATTTCAATTACAAAAATACTAGATAATATATTTTTTATTGGGAACTGTCAACAATTACAAGGATATTTATCTAAGTACCTTTTTTTTCTATAAATAAATTGCTTATTGACAGGAAGCACTTCTGTATCTTGTACCATTGCACCAATCACTCGCTGCCTAAAACAATCCTTAGTTATGTCTCCAGTCGACAATCAAGCTACCGAAAAATTAAAGTTGTGTATAAATATACATCCATAAAGAATATGGTCAATGATGTACACCTGGGCTTACTGCAAGTTGAGTTGACGAAGTTAACCAAACGATTCAGCAATATGGAGGCTTACAATTAAATAAGAATTTCTAAAAATTCAATTATCTGTATTAGATTGCGACCATGCAGCTAGGATACTTTGTGCCCGTTTAGTTACTTCCTCTCGCTGTATAACAATAAGAGGAACAGTCGCTTAAATTCTATTGATTCTGTGGATGAGACTTGAAAAAGACACTAATGGAGGCGCAAATAGTCTTCGAACAAACCAAAAAATAAAGTTTGGTTAGAAAAAAAATTGCTGCGGTATTTTTAGGCTAAAAAGCTACTTTCCATATCCATATTTTTCGAAAGAAGTTGTCGAATGTCGTGATCAAACAACCAGTGACTAACACGTCATACTAAATACTCGAAGCCCGAAATTAAGCTATATGGATAGTGACAAATGAGAGAAACGCGCTAGATTTTAATTTTAATTTGAGTGATGGTGTAATAGTAAAGTGTTCAGTGTGTATCTCACTGAAGATTCCAGAATTCAAAACATAGTTTTGATGAACCTACGATCAACGAAACTATAGATAAACATTGAAATATTAAAATTTTATTTGAAATGCTGACGGTTTTTAAAATCAATTTGTAAATTGAAATCAAAGTTTATATAGGTGATAGTATGACTTTGTATAAAATTATGAGTGGTTTATTCAGGAAAAACTATGCAAGAACATAGGTGTCATAATAAAGTTAAGTAAAATTGAAACAACTAATTACTATAGTAATGAAAATAATGTATAATGGAAACGGTGGAAGTCTTACAACACATGAATCTTCTTCTTCTTTTAATGCATATCCATTAATGGATGTTCGCGACCACATTTTTCATGGCTTCTCTGTCTCTAGCGGTATGGATCGATGTCTGAATATCGTGTATATCCGTCCACTGCCTCACGTTCCGCAACCATGACATCCTCTTCCGTCCCAATCCTCTCTTACCTTTAATCTTGTCTTCGACTATCAGCTGAAGGAATTGATATTTATGGCCTCGCATTATATGACCAAGATATGTAATCTTTCGTTTCTTCACGATGTTAAAGAGTTCACGGTCTTTATTGATACGCCTGAGAACATCCTCATTCCTCATTTTGGCAGTCCATGGTATCTTCAGGATTCTAAGATATACCCACATTTCGAATGCCTCTAATTTGTTGATGTTTTTTACCTTAAGGATCCAACCTTCTACCCCGTAAAGAAGCACTGACCAAACGTAGCGCCGCACAAGTCTCAATCTAAGATCAAGATCAAAATCAAAGTCGGTACATGTAAATACATTTTTAAATTTTATGAATGTAGTTCGAGCTTGTTCAATTCAGCATTTTATTCCACCGTCCGATGATCATTGCTCCTAGATATTTAAATTTTTCTACCCGTTCTATAGGTTTTCCAATATGTTACTCTAGATTTTCTAAACGTATTCGCTTCCCTAGTGATAATCATGAATTTAGTTTAATCCCATGTTTTGGCTATGTCCGCCTACTATATTAATTAGTTAATGTGACTCTTAAAGATGGCTTCAGAGTATATATTAAACAGGAGCGTCAACAATATACAACCTTGATGTACTCCACTGCGGATCCGAACTTGCTCAGTTTCGATACAACGAATGTCTTTTTAGTCCAAATCTAATTTTTGAGGAGCTGCATAAGTTTGTGATGTTTAACTTTATCGAAAGCTTTTTCGTAGTCTATGAAGCATAGAAAAACATTTTTTCTTTGGTCATAGCAGTTCTGTACAAGGACCTGTGTTGCGACTATTGCCTCTCTTGTACCTAACCCCTGTCTAAATCCAAATTGCGAGTCGCTTATATCACATTTTCTATATAATCTCTGATGTATTATTCTTAGGAATATTTTTAGGGAGTGGCTCATAAGGCTAATTAGTCTATGATCTTCACACTTTCTTGCGTTCGATTTTTTTGGGATAGAAATAAAAACTGAAGATAGCCACTGTTCAGGGTAATGACCAGTATCATATACCTTATTGAACAGCTTGTGAAGCACTCCAATGCCCCTTTCTTCCGGTAGTTTCAGTATTTCTGATGGTATTTCATCTGGACTAGCTGCTTTATTGAATACACATGAATTAATCTACGATTTATCGAACACAATTATCTCTATACTATCTTCTTCTATTGATAGAAACAACAACATAAGATATTCTTCATAATACCAACTACAAGACATACATCTCTTTCGGGGCACTTTATCTAAACTGCGCATGCTTTATCCGCGCGAAAGATGCGCAGAACTAAGTGAAGCGCCAGGAGGACAGAGAGAACGATACCTAACCTAACCTATTTGATTCACGTATTCGGAACACCTTCCTCTTAAAGAAACTGTCCATATAGGAGTATTACATATATGATTACCTATTTCAAGAGAATATTGTAATTGTAATCTATAAACAAGTGCTTGATTAAACTTGAGTAATGGTGTATTAACCAACAGTTATTTTCAAAAAATGGCTGGTAATTAGCGCAGAAAGAGGATTTTGTTTTTAAATTCAATCGAATATTTTGAGATGAAGAAGCAACGGCGACCTTTTTAACATCTTTCATCTGTATCTGTTAAATAAACATGTGAAACAATAATACAATACCGTCCCATTCTCAAAAGTTAGCTTACCCTTTTTAATAAAATTATAGTGCATGTAATACTATAAAGAAATGTAGTATTATATATAAATTGTGATTTTCATCAGTTGCTTAAAATGTCGTATATGAAATGGTATGATTTTGCTTTCATGGAGGAATTATTCATATCTAAACTGATAGGAAAAGTTGGCAATAAAGTATTATTTTAGCCGGTTCAGTATTCAAAATAGATCTAACTACAAAGAATAGGTAGTTTTAAACTTTTTATTCTTTAGGGAAACATGTTTACTGTTAAAACAAAAATTTGGTGAAAATAAATATCGAACCAGTGATAATAAATATATAAAGTGTAGTATATAGTGTATATAAAGTGTAGTGTATTTATATAAAGTGTAGTGTATATATATAAAGTGTAGTTTTAAATATTTAAGAAAATTTATACACTTAACATTGAATATGTACCTACTTATATAAAATCGAAATCATTCTGCAAAAAATTAGTTCTCCAGTAATAAGCCAGTATGGCTAATATTAAACTTATTCACCCAGAATATTGATATTAATATCAGGAGAGTTTTGCTAAATATGTCGATAATATAAACAAAATACAAAAAAATGATGAAATTGAATTTCTTTTTAATTACCAATTTTGGAATATTAGTAACAATGATTATTTCTACTGAGTTAACAGAAATTTTGATTCAATTCATATGAATATTGTGACTCATTAGTCACGTGATGGAAGATCTCCACCGTTCCAGCTTTTTTTAAGTGTGATATGCTTAGTCATTTGTAAATTTATCATGCAATTAGAATAAAAAAATATTTTGTGCTTCTATGATAATATTTCTTAACTTGAAATGCACATAAATGAACTAACCATCAATCAATAAATCGTCTGAAGAACAAAACAATTTTGTTTGCCAAAAATCCATTTTATCAATGTGATCTCCTTCAAGAGCAATACAATTATTACAACGCTTCTCTTACTTCCTGATGCCGTGGTTGTAGAAGGATTTTTCCTCAGAAAGGATTCAATAACTGCTTCTTCATTTGAGCTGAATTTCTTACTGGCGAGTATTTTTTTGATATCATCGAATAGCCAGAAGTCACTGAGGGCCAGATCTCGCCTGTACGGTGGATGAGCAAGCAATTCGAATATAATTCGTCCAATTTAACTATCGTTTGCTATCGACTTGTGAATCTATGCATTGCATTGGTGAAACAGTGGTTTTCTCATCGTTTTTGTTTGATTTTTGCATTCAAACGATCCAAAAAGTCTATGTAGTATTCACTAGTTATTGTCTCTCCCTTTTGGAGATAGCCGATGAACAATATTCCATGTGCATCCTAAAATACTGAAGCTATAACCTACACAGCTAATCTCTGTGCCATTGGACGATTAGGACATGGTTCACCGGGTGCAGTCTACTCATATGATGATTGTTTCCTTTTCAGAGTGAAGGGATGGATCTATGTTTTATCCATTGTCACATATCGACGATGTAATTATCAAATGTAAACATAGACAACTATAGCTCTGAATCATCAACATGTTTTTTTTTTTCGTCGACTATGAGTAAACGCGACACCCACTTGGAAAAAAGCTTTCTCATGATCATATGTTAATGCATAATTGTGAACATACTGCTTCTGATATCTTTACTACCTTAGAAATTTCACGCAATTTCAATTTACGGTTAGATATAATCAATTTATGGAAATTTTTGATGTTTTCTGGAGTAACCACCTCAATGGAACGAACCGAATGTTCATCATCATCGGTGTCTGTACTATCACGTTTAGATTTAACAAACCAATCACACATTATTCTTTATTAAGGAGCAGAGTCCATAAAACTTTTCATCAAAAAGCAATGATAAATTAACACACGAAATTTTTTTGAATCCCATGTTTTGAAAATAACAAAAGTGGCTTCACTTGATACCTGTCATTTTTTTATGAATAATTAAAATGTCAGAAAATTTCACACTTCTTTGGAAAGTTGAATTTGAAAGACAGATTTGAGCAATGTTCAATAAATAATGGGGAATAATGGGAAAAAATGTGAGAATTATGTTAATACCATGAAATGGAATGTGTACGTTTGATACAGTAATGAAACTTGAAATAGAAAATAAACGATGAACACAATTTTCACATATACTGAGAATATGAAAGTGTTAAATAGGATGTGATTTATTGCTTAGAATGTCTCAAAATAACGAAGCACAATCGCAATTTTTATTTTTCACAAATAATCATTACTTAGAAATGCCAGATATATCAATAAAGAACAAAAAGACACAACAAGCAGAATAATTAGTGAGGCTAAACTATTAAATGTTTATATGAAATAATGGATGTGAAATTTGATAGCGTACTAAGGAATGAGAGACATAATAAAGAATCCTATGTGCATATTTTTGTGAAATAACGCTCATTTGTATTATATATTTTATTTGGTTTTACATATTACACCTTGATATTATAGAATAATATTAACAATAGACCATATTATTCCGATTATTCATAATGGAATCCAATTACTTTTTCTAAAAGAACTGTTTCCATTTAAGTTCTATATTTGCATAGAGAGTAACCTCTATTATTTTTGATTATGGAAGAAACTCCTGAAATATCAAATTTTATTTTCAAACATGAAGCTAGTTCTATTTTTATTCAATAGTTGAGAAGATATATCTATTTATATGATTTATAGCTATCGTTGATATGGAAAGATAGATGATTATGTATTATGTTTATAAAAATTATTCTTTTATAATCTGTTGATAAAAAAAGTAAATAATTTGTGGAGAATTATTGTTAAAAATACTGGTTACTTTATAGATTTCATTATCTTATTAAAAAAAAATATGACCTTCCTCAGCTTTGGTACTGTAAGCGAATCCGACACCCATTTTGTATAGATATTTCTGTAACCCAAGGCTGTAGATCAAATATAACTCACACTGTCTAATGGAATAACCAAGGCTTTCCTATACTTCCTAGCTTTGTTGCACTTTTCCAATCTACTTCAATTGGATCGCATTCAAGACTTGTACTATTTTAGTTCTACCATTTTAGTGAAAAGGGGAAGAATTCTTATACCCAATCGAATGAATTAATACATCTTAATAAAAAGTACCACGTGGTTATAAATATGTTGTACTACTTCTAAAAACTGATATTATTGACAAGCGGGTTTTTTCATTCATAACGTTTGATAATAGATTTTATGATTTGGTTGGTTGAGATTTCTATCATACTGACTAAATACGTCTTTTTTATAAAAAAAAATCCGTTACTATATAATTTGCTCGAATTACCTCGCAGTGTGAATATTTTCTCGACTTCCTCGAATTCGGTGACCTAACAGAGAATGAATAATTTATTCCTTTTCTGCTACCTGGCCATATACACTTTCCACGTGGCTATTGAATTGACATTTTGAAAACGTCTCGTCTCATGTTTTCTTTATAAGAGATAGACAAATTCGTTGAAATGAATGCTCGCTTCCATTTTTAATTTGGTTTAGATACACATGGGAAGATGTGTCTTGAATATTTGAAATTTCATTTTCCAACAAAAAAAAACGTTCAATATGTTGACGATACATTTCCACAAATTGCAATAATGTGGTTTGTACTTTGTAATAAACACTAAATTTGAACCGATATTTAAAAAATACGGTATTCAATGAAATTTTATTGAATAAGCCAAATCTATTAGTTCGAAAACAAAACCGAAACTAAAATATTTGCTATAAGCCATCATAAATTGTAAAACGAATTAAACATTTCAAATGTGGATTGAAAACTAGACAAAAATAAATTTTTTTGTTGTAAATTCTTTAATATGCCTTACGGCTGAACATTGAATTGACTGTTTTAGATAAATATGACAAAATTTATCCAAAATAATCAAATAGAAAATTACAGCCACTATTTTTTGTTTAGGCCTTTTTCTTATATCTTCTAAGAGAAAATTCATAAAAAAATATTTTTGGGTAATTCTTAATTATCTTCATCTTCAAAGAAGAACAGTTTTCAAATGTGCATCTTTTGAATGTCCGCTCAACTCCATTTGAGAAATGCAAGTTTGTCTTCTTAATGGCAATTTGAATATTCATTTTATCAGAATATAGTGTTTCCAAAGTGGAAGAATCTGTTTCATAACAATGTTTTATGTGCTCTAGTAGAAAAATCAAACCACTTGTTGAGATAAAGGTTATGCTCATTTCACCTCTGGAACTCTTTTACAGTGAAGTAATTTCTAATATAGCTTTTGGTATACGTATATTATAGTATAACAACTTTATTATCCATCTAACTCTTACTTGTTCACTATATTGACTATTTACTTGCTCAACTAAATAGTTTTACTGTTTCCAAATAAATAAGTTTCGAAGTTTGAGGCAAGTTTCTTTCTTTTTAATTTTCAAGAATCAGTTAGTGATTCCACTTGATTCAGTGAACTGTGATTCGAAGCCCACATTTTTCTTTCACATGAGTAACTCCTTGACCTGAATTATGGATCTATTGTATTCCCATTTCTTACTGTACTCTTAGTGTGCACAGAGATCTTTAGCTTCTACTTCATGCGCTCCCAGGTGTAGTGCTCTGGAGTTCCTTAGTGTTTCACACATCGAAAGAATGTGAATAGAGGTTTTGTCCCCTGTGCAACAAAATTTTAACGTCGTATTATCTGCTAAGTCTAGCACCTTCAAGTATCTATAGAGGTGACCATGCCCCAATAGGGGTACAGGAGAGTTCTTGCCTGTTTCAGTCCCTGTATGTTGTCACATCATTTGGTTTTACTCCCATCTATCTCCTTTTCCAATACTTTTTCTACTATTCTGTAGCTGATGCCACAAAAGGTTTCAGGTCCCATTAAAGGCTTGTCTACCCGCCCTTTAGCGAGCTTATCAGCTATTTTATTTCCCTTCATTCTGATGTATCCAGGAATCCACAGTCAGGTAACTTTATTTTTTATACCTAGCTCGTTTAATTTTTCTATGCAATCCCAAAACGAATTTGGATTTTATGATATTGGAGCTTAAAGTTTTAATGGTTGCCTTGCTATCGAACAAGATGATGATCTCCTCTTTGCGATAGTTCCTCTCTAGATTGAGCTTAACACATTTCTCAATTGCCTGAATTTCTGGTTGTAAAATGCTTGGTGTATTGCCCAGGCTTTCAGATTGTTTGGTTTTGGGCTCCTACACTCCTATACCAGTTCTGTCGGCTGCTTTAGATCCGTCCATATACCATTCAATGATATTTCTATTCATTTACTTTTTCGATGCATCATCCTCGGGCATATCCCAGGTTTGGTTAGGGATTTATTATTTAGGGATGGTTTTTCTTTGGTGATTCGGTCTCCGAATATTTTGAAGCATTTTTTTTGCTTCGCTTTCCAGTACTATGTAGAGATCTAGTGCAGCTGTTGAACAGAACTAAGTGAGGATGAAGTTTTTAAGATTAATAGTGTGAGTAAAAGAGAAGGTGAGGACATCTAAAACCGTCATTCTTAAGTCTCGAAAGATTCGTATACTGGAATCGAAGTTATGAAGATATTTTTGAAAAATTAACAACAAAAAGTTATACATAATATGTGTAATTTCGTATTTCGTATATTATACGAATGTTATCTGGGAAGTTCCTGATTTAACAAATTAACACGGCATTTATAATACTAAACAATCTATCTTCCAAAAGAGTTCACCTGCCAGACATTGAATATTACCTGCAAAATACGTAATATTACTAAAATATTAGCTAGCTCGTTATCCTGATAGAAAAACATTCTCCAATCAAAATGCTGTTGACTTCTCCGATGTTTCACATTCGCCTATCATGTAGTCTCCTGTATATTTTCTACTTTTTTGGAGATAATGGGCAAGCAGAATTTCCCAACTACTTTTACCCTTATCTCAGAAATGTCATGCTGAAACAAGTTACTAACTCCATATATAAAAGCGTCTTTTCTTTTAGTTCTTGGAATTTCTGGAACCGTTGGCGATATTCATACTGAATTCACTGTTTACCCCACCTCTACACCAACACTCACAATTAAACTGTCTGACGCGCGTTTCGATAACAAGTTATCGTCTTCAGAGATAGTTTACCTTCAGTCTACTAGTATGTTTGTTATGAATAGCATTTATACATTTTCCCTCATTATTGTAGTTTTCAGTCTTTTTGAACTATTATCTTCAGCTATGCTAAAAAATTCTGCAAATATTTAATTATAGTTCTTCAGACTATAATTTTCATTTTTGTGATAACGACTCACTACAGTAATAGTAAGACAGCAGACCAAAAAGGCTGATACTTCTATGAGTTTCATTTAATATCTGGTCCACTAATTTGGGAGCTGATTAAGAATTTTTACAATACAATAAAAAAACGGAAATATATTTGGAGCAAAATTATTTCCAGTACAAAAACGAATTATACGAACAAGGCGAGACGAAGGAACAGCAATGGGTAATTGCCTCTCACCGTTCATGGTTGAACTATTCATGAGTCATATTAAAAAGCGAATTAGTCAAGAGTTTCAGTATTTTCCCAGAGTATAGTATAGGTATGTTGATGATTTTTTCGCTATATTTAATACGAAACGTAGAAGATTTCATTTTGGAATAATTCAAATTCTCCATGTTTCAAGTTCAACTTATGAAAAGGAAAATGATGGAGAGTTACCATTTTTCGATACTTTGGTAATAAAGAATAGTGATAAGCTAGAATTTGATGTAATTAGGAAAAACATCGATACGTGCAGGCACATCGCGGTTGATTCTTTCCATTGTATCCACCACAAGATGACCAGTCTCCGTTTCCTGGTGCATCGCTTAATTCACTTTCCCAGAATAAATAAAGAAAGGACTTTTATTAAGGATGTAGCTGTACTCAACGGTGATGATAAGTGAATTGTAAATGGGTAAATCAACCGTCTTAGGTTTGAGAAATCTCTATGTGAAACAAACTTTTCTCCAAAATCATAATGAAAATTTGCTGGAATATTTTTCAATGTTGTTTAAGCAAAGAGATTGGAGGTCATTTTCACCAGAGTGGGTTTTAAATTTGTTTATAATCTAATTACATTATATATTATAAAACAATTGTTGGGTAATCCCAAGGATAAAATACTAAATTTGGAAAAGAGTGATATAGAAGTAACCTGAAATATTTGTGATGTCAAGCAAACGAAGAGATCTGTAGATGTCCGGTTCAAAGAGCACATAGCTCATTTAAATTATGGAGGGACCGGAAAATTGAGTATTACAGATCACGCTACCAGTCATAAAAATAAATATAAATAATTTGAAATTGAAAACATTGAAATTGTTAAAGGTAAGAACAGTTTAAATAGAGATTAAAGGCCTATTCCTTATAGCTTACTCCATTGTTTAGCAGGTAAGGAATAAATGTGGAGATTTCCAGGAAAGAGGTTTTTCCGCCGGCATTATTTTTCGCGGGAGAAGGTCTAGTCAATAGGTTTAAGTGTACCTTGAGTCTCTGAATTGCGAGTGTTGCTGTAATGGTAGTGTGAACAAGGGTGTTCAGTATGAATATCACCAAAGATTTCAAAAATTACATCTTAACTATTATTGGAGACTTATCTAGAAGAGCTATTAGATTATTTTTGTACTCACCAATCTAATATAACGAACAAATAGATAAATTCGATATAACGCTACAGTTATTGGAAATGTGAAACTTTCAAAAGGCGCAACATATTCCCCAACTGTTTGTTAAAACTGTTTGAGATTTCAACAAATACATGAGTAAATCATCTTGTTTCTTTCACCATAATTAAATAAAGGCTATTTACACCAGTTACCTCAGTTACTATGAAAGTACTATATAAAGTTTGAATAAAAGCGAGGCTTTTTCGAATATTCAATATTGTAATTGAAATTTTGTGCATTAATTTCTCATTGAGGAAACAGGTAACACACATAAAATTTTTTTCAATAAAGAATATTTCAGTCATAACTTATTATCCAGAAGTTGTATAAAATTATATCATCACTGAAGTGTTTCCAGCAATTTACGAAAGTGAATTTTAAAACCATCTCTGAGTTTTCACTTTTATGGGCGAAGGATTTAAATTGATTATGGATGATAAGGCAACAAAAAAGCCTTTCTTAAAGCCATTAGAGTTTTAGAATTTTCGATCTAGATGCTAAGTAATTTGTTAAAAATTTACGATGAAAATATGCGACGTCGACGCTTATGACTTTGAATTTAACGTCTTTTATCCAAATTTGGAGATAATTTATCAAGACGTAGCAAAGAAGGAGAGTGACAACGCGACTCGTTGGATATTTTAATATTTAAATGAAGTCTGCTCATGATACTGAATTTGAAAATTATATATATCAAAATTTCAATTATATGCACAGAATATATATATATATATATATATATATATATATATATATATATATATATATATATATATATATATATTCTCTATTTCTTATTGGGAACGTGGCAACGAAACACCAAAATGGACTAACTTCAATATATTTTCCGAGCTTTCGTATACTTATGTGTTCATCGTCTGGGAAATAATTAATTAACATTTTTGGTGATTTTTGATAGTATGAATGCTTGTATGAATATTCAAATTCATAGAATTCAAAATCAATATTCAAATTGACTTCCAATAGTTTGGAGCTTTGAGGTGGTTTTTATTGGTGTTTGTCCAAAAAATCGGCTGAAAATATCGATGATGTCAATAAACGGATATTGCGAGATCTTTATGACAGCCAACTTATCAGCCAAAGATCCAAATATGAATATTAAAACATTTTTTGAAAAAATTCTGCTTCGTACAGTGAACGCCAGCTTTTTCAGCTGATCGTAGTAAATAGTCAAGAATACCATTCCAAATATTGAAATTAGGAATCTCATGTAATACCTCCAGAAAAATGCTATTAATGCAGCTTGTGCAGTGGAAAACTTTTTCTATACGTTGTATTGTCCAGTGCAAAATTGTGATCTTCTGATTTGAATATTGATAGAGTTAGTTTTAGAACTTGACAACTTCTACTTGAACTATCATTCAGACTAACCCAAATAAGTAATATTTGAAAATAGATCTGAGGAATATTCGGTGCTAATAATTAATTTTGTAAAATCGTATGAGAAAAGGAAATGAGTAGAATTATCGTTATGTAGTTTAACCTCAAAAACAAAAGAAAATGAACGAGAACTGAATAAATTTATTCATTGAAAATCTTTGAGGTCATTTAAATATTTACAAACAAAACTTTTGACTGTAAAACAATAAGAAAATCTTTCAGTTAGCAAGTGATTCTTAGATACTTAGATACCATTGCTTATCATCCCCTTTATTTTAAATAACAGCCGTAATTCTTTGAGGCAAGGTTTTTATTAAATTCCGGCAGTATTCGGGAGTCAAATCATCCCAAATTTCTTGTAGTCTCTCTTAATTCCATAACAGTTCTAGCTAGATTTGCACGCAACTGTTTTTCATTTCATGCCAAAGTGTTTCTATTGGTGATAAATCTGGACTACTTGAAACCCACTCTAAAAGTGGGATATTGTTGTCTGAAAACAATTTTAATGCCTTAAGGACTACTCCCCTTGCAGATATCGAGCTCCACACCATCACAGATGCCAAAAATTTTACTTTCCGCTTCAAACAATCCGGATGAATAGGTTCATTTTTTTGTCGAATAACTCTACTTCGATCGTCACCCACGCAAACTTCAAAACAAGACTCACTCCAATATATACAGCTCCACTGTTCGAAATTCCAAATTTTATGTTCTTTGGCCCATTTAAGTCTATTTTTCTTATGGATTTGAGTCAATAATGGCTTTTCCTTGGCCTATGTAAAGAAAATTTGAATTTAGAAAAATATGCATTAAACTAAGGTGTTACAAAATTGAAACCCTCCTACCGACTGCATTACTCCAAATTACACTTAGTTGACCATAGTTAGCACGTTTGTGTTGTTGAATTATTCTTTTTAACGCTCGTTTATCTTTGTCTGACAATTTCGATTTTCTTACGTACCGGCGTTTAGGGACAATCGAACCATTTGCTTTATACAAGCGAACTATATTTCGAATACTGTATTTTGACATGTTTACAACTTTTGCTATTTCTGAGTTCTTTTTTCCATTTTCCAATAAGTTTATTATGAATAATCGAATTTTCTACTCAATAACTTTTCCTCTACCCATTTTAAAAATTATACTCGCCTTATTACTTCAAAAGTCTATCTGTCCCTTAAAAAAAACATTTTGTGAAAATATGACGTACACAGCCTACTTTATTATTTGCGTATTTTAGACCTAATGAAACTTTGAACACAATTTTGGAAACAATGAATCCTTGTATATGGATAAAAACCCTTATTAGACATAAAACTGAAAGTTCAAAACATTTTACTAACAGCTACTTTTTAGCATTTTAAAATAAAGTTTGATAATTTCGAATTTTTCTAAGTGGGCCAACTGAAATGGGAAGGGGCTCATATATAAACAAAAGAAATTATGTAATAGCAGCGTCAAGTTAAATGTTGTGATCAATTTTTAGATCTTTGCCGCGAGGTCCAAGAGAGTGTAATCCGTTCAAATGAAACGGGTGATCAAACTATGTTCTTTTGCTATCATCCGACATCCATAAGAGATTACATGGAGTGAAGGTGTATGCTTGGTTCATGACAATGTTCCAGTCCACATAGCTTAGCATTCCAAAGCTAATGCACACGAATATGGCGTTATAGAGTTTAAACAGTCATCATATAGCTTGAATAAGGCCCCATCCGACCATTTTTTGTTCGCAAAGCTGAAGGGCCGGTTGAGGGGTAAAAAATTTAACAGCAACAATGGAAATAAAAAGGCGGTGTACGAACATTTTGACTCTGAAGATGCATCATTTTCTATAACGGTATAGAAGCTTTACTGAGACGTTCTGAAAATGTGTGTGGAAATGAGGGGAGAATATATTGAAAAATAATCAATCTCTTCTTTTTATGGTCTTCCTTTCTATAATAGGCTAAAAACTCATGGACTGCTCCATGTACGACCGCTATAATGAATATGCATACACGTAAAGTAATAGTTCTCTGAAATTTGTTATTATGAGCTGAGCTTATTACGAGTTCTTATTCATTGAATCAACTGATAAATGGCATGAAAAAAATTAACTTAGAAATTGTGGTCTAGCAATTGCAAAAAAAAATATTTTTGCAACTAAACGAATGTAGGTATATTTCCCAAGAAATTTACAAGAACATTTAGATCTATGATTGGTGGATTGGGCAAGTATATTTCCTTGGTAACCACGATTTCCAGACATCCACTTCTATCTACGGGATTTTTTGAATCTTAATACTCATCAAATAACACTAACAATGGGAGAAGACATGAAAATTTGATTAAATGAAGTAATTTGAATCTTCCCAATAGCAGAAATTCAGGTTGGGTCTCCGTTTTAGCCTTGACCCATTTCAAAATTGGTCCTATCATTCCCTTAAGCTTTTTGTAGTTTTTTCCAATTGAGAATACTTTTTAATGTTGAAATTGTATCATTTACTCTTCATAAAAATGAATACCAGTGTGATGGCAGTTTTTAGAATTTAAATGATGAATAAATTTCCGTTCTTCAATAAAACCACCTATCTTCTTAACTAGATTCCTTTCCAAGTTCGCCCTTGTAATTTGGAACAATATTTATTTATTCAGCTCACGGAAATCACAAACTCATTTAAAAGCATTATATTAGAGGTTTCTAGCAAACCCGGACAAGTTTGAGAGATACAGGACATTACTAAGTTGTATTCATGCGATGGAAATAATATTGATAACCATGTTTTATATTAAATAAAAAATCTATGTTCTTTGAACTCAGAACAAATGAGTTCACGATATTTTAGAAAGGAATATATATGCTCAAATTTAACTTATTTAGAATCTAGTTTCCAATCAATATAATCCAAACAGATCCACTGAGTGCATGTTTTGCATCATTAAAGAATAGTAAATCAGTGATGATGATAGGATTTGAAAAAAATGAAAAGTTTTTATTCAAGCTGGTTTTGACCAAATGCAGTATTGTTTTTGGAGAAGACAGAATTTGAAGCATATATGATAGGTGAAGATAAAATAGGTGAATGATCATGTGCTTAAACATATGGGAAGTAAAGCTGGGAAATGCAAGAAGATATGCTATTTATACAAATAGATTATGTTCTGTGTGGAAAAACGATCAATAAAACAAATATTATACCTAGGAATAGATATTGACAGCGATCGTGATGGTTGTGGTTGTGATAAACTGTTATTTCTAATGTAAACAGAAAATTACTAAATGGAAGTCCGACAATTCAACAAATGGAATGAAGCAAACAAGAAACAAAAGACAGACTAATAGAACAAGTTTCAATAGATTAGATTAAAAGAAATATCTTCTAATGAAGAGGTATTAAGTCGAAACAACAACAAAATAAAGGATGCCGAAGTTATGAGTATAGTGAGCATAACAGATAACAAAGTACGAAAAGTCGAATGAGTGGCAAACAATGAATATGAGAGAAAAAAATATATACATATATATATATATTCATATACATTTATACAGATATAAATACGTGCATTTATAACTCTATACAGTACAGTTACTTCTTGTGAATATATTGTTTTTTCTTAATTTTTCCTATAGTAACGACATAAACTAATGTCTTCCCATTTATCAACTACTTTCACCTATATAACATTTCTATCTCGTAAATATAACCATTCAATCGGAATAAAAGTGAATTTTATAATAACTCTAGTAAGCTTAGCGGCACTGATCTGGAAGATGCAATGAGGTTTGTTTATGACTCGTAAATTTAATGTGTGTAGTAGAAAATTATTTGGTTATATGTATGTATGTCTGATTGCGTCCTTTATTTTTGTTATAATACAAGGAAATCTTCAGTATTTATATCTCATTTAATAATCTGATTCCTGAACGTCCCTAGGTGTGATATTTTGAAGCTCCGTAGTCTCCCATTGGAGAGAATGTGTGTAGTGCCCGTTGAACGACGAAACTCCAACAAAATTCCTGTTAGTAGTTGTAGATTGTTCTTACTGAGATTCATACATCCAATAGATCTTCATTGGTCATAGTTTCCTGGGAGTATTTGGCCTGCCTCAGTTTCTGTGGATTATTCAATCAATTGATTTTAGTACTGTCCACATCCTATTTCCATATTATCGTATAGCCGATTCTATTGAACGGGTCCTAAGAAGAGTTTATTAACTTTTAGGTGACTGTTATTTTATTTGCCATCACTCTAGTGTATTTTGGAAGATATTGAAGGGTAAGGATTTGTGGCTAATATTCCGTTCTCTTGGTTTCGAAATATATTGTTTAGTACTAATGCGGAAGATCCAGTAGGATCGCAAAGGCTCTTATTAAGATCATACGCATGGACTCTGTGATACCCTAAACTGTACAGGGTCACCTTATAATGGTTCCGTATGTTATAAGATGTTCTACTATATCTTATCAACTATCAACTGTATATTCAGTGAAGGATCTTGAATGAGAGGCCTTTCTGCACGAACGAAGCTTGCGTGTACTGATTTCCTTGTGTTCACATAATTGTGGCTTTGGATTCAAAGTGATACGTAGATACACCAATGTTGTGGTGCTATAGCGACTTGTGGTGAAAAGAAGGAGTTCGGTCTGTTTTGGGTTAATTTTCAAATAAATTTTCATATAAAACCACCTTATTTAGATCAGAGAGAGCTGATAGAGAATTGCCCCATTGATTCTCAAATATATTTGTTCACAGATGCTTCGAAATTTATGGAAAAACTAATGCTTAGATTTCTCTAATCATTATAGTTTTTGTTGATGGTTATTGGGTAGAATGAGAATACATTTCTAAGCTAAACTTTACACTGTTTTCAACTGAATGAAAATTGAATTTCATTCTTCTATTTCAAGCCACCATATAATAACATTATGCCGGTTGGCTGAATAGTTCTCAATTTCCAAATAATTACTAGTACTTGTACAGTTACTACATCACTTAGTAATTTTATGTACTATAATGAAGCAAATGTGCATAGTTGTTATAAACTTTAGAGTTATACTTGCTATAATTCAACTTTACGACAAAATCATCTCGAAGCACCAAACTTATTATATGTAGTTCACATTTATTTTATGGACGTGGATGCTTTACTTTAAAGCATCGGATTCTCAATGAAGTCGTACGTCCGTATAACTAAAAGCGTATTCCTGTCACACTATATAAATATAAACAAAGGAGGAGAAAATTTACACAAACTTCTCCGAGGATGTCAACGAATAGCATTCTGACCCTTTTCAGAAAGAAGTGTGAAAACATACTCTGAATTGTTCCTTTTTGCCACATACATATATACATAAACCCTCGAAAAACTTGTTTTCTGAGCAATAGGAATGTCGAAATGTCACGTTTTTCTTGACTCTTTCTCTGCCCTTAAGGTACAGCCCAATACTTGGCATAACTTCCCTTTATTACTTTATGGATGAAATGATAAACATGTTCTCCTAATGAGCATTTTGGGGAGTTTACACTTTAGAGGGTATATATCATAAGAAATTATAAATGGTGAATCGATATGAGAGACTACTGAGAAAACGAGTATATTTTGGAAACCTTATCCCTATAGATTCAGAAAAAAAATTTACAATAACGTTCTTAATCTTGACCAAAAACTTAATACGAATAAGATTTCTAGCTCGAATTTTGTTAGTTTCAAATGAGAAGAAAGTCATTAAAACTATGCCTAAGTTCACTTTTCAGAGTCAACAGCTCTTTTTATGTTTGGAACGATATAGAGAATGATATAAAATAAAGAACAATTTAAACGTTTACTTCAGCGACGATGTATCATAGAAAATTCGATAAATCATTTTTCATGGGACCAATTACTTCTGCCGCATTTATTTGAACTAATTCGTCTCATACCCTAATATGGTAAGTAAAGT